>NW_017732165.1:574819-575923 GCF_001890085.2 Hipposideros armiger
CCACAAGTATGAAAAGGCAAACCAGGAAGAAAGTATTTACAAAACATGTACTCAGTTATACACTTGTATTCTAAATAAGTGTTACAACCCAATAGTAAGAAAAAATATCCAAATTAAGTGGGAAGTTTTGAACAAATACTTTATCAATAAAGATATGCAAATAACAACTGAACCCATGAGAATACATTCAATACCACAAGTCCTTACGGAAATTTAAATTAAAATGACAATGAAATATCACTACACATCTGCTAGAAGGGTTAGTATTAAAAGCAGAGAAGAAACCAAGTATTGGAGAGGATGTGGAGCCACTGTGACTTTCTTATACTGATGGTTGAATGCAAAATAACACAGCCAGTTTAAGAAATAGTATCTAGTATCTTAGAAAGTTAAACATACACTCACCATAAGACTCAGCAATAAAAAATAATAACTACTTACACACTCAAAAGAAAAAAAAACAAACCCAAAAATAAAATAGTTCATTGAATTTTAGCAAGGTTATACTAAAGTAAAGCACCCAGATTAAAAAAAAAATACCTATTGCATGACAATTCCATATGCATTACAAACATATATATCAAATTCTTAAGTGTTTCTACTGCAGTAGAAAAGAGATCAGTGGTTGTCAGAACCCAGCAAGGAAAGGGAGGAATTGACTGAAAAAGGGCATGAGGAAACTTTTTTGGCAAATGGAGATATTCTAATCATGCTTTTTGGTGTTGTGGTTTCACGACTGCATTTTTTTTCAGGACACTCAAACAGACTAACAAATAAGACTCTAGTCAGAATGATCAAAAATAAGCACGAGGAGGTCATTAACCAGTAACAGGAGTGAAAAGGACACTCACTACACCACCTACAAATATTAATAAACTCACAACAGTATTTTTTAAAAACTATTCCAATAAATTTGAAACTTAATTATACAAATCCTTGGAAAACAACATCATGTAATACTAACACACACAAAAAATAAAAAAAATACCTGAATATTCTAAGAAATTCTACCTGTAATTTAAAACCTTCTCATGAGAAATGTCAGTCATAGTTTTAAGAGTTACTTTTTCCAAACATTTGAGGGAAGAAAGTTTGTTTATATTA
>NW_017732165.1:576534-578562 GCF_001890085.2 Hipposideros armiger
TAAGTCTTTAATAAATATAATGGATAAATGTTGAAAATTTACCCCCACTTTGAAATCAAAATGGCACAAAGATGCTTCCAATTATCACTTCTACTACAAATTATACAGGCAGTAAAATACATTACATAAGAGTGAATGATATAAATAAAAATATAAAAATTTAAAAGGAAAAATACCCTCATATGCAGGTGATTAGACTGCATATGAAGTTCAAACTAACATGCAGATATATGATTAAAATTAAGAAGTAAATTTTGGGGGTCTCCAGGAAAATGAAACTATACACACTCATTTATCTGTATATCAACAACAACAAAATATAAAATGAATATTTTAAAAATAATGTCTTTTCAATAGCATCAAAATCAAATACTGGGACTTTGGGGTTTCCAGTTCAGCATTTAAGGAGCTTGGAAGTTGCCACATTTCCTAACAAGTAAAAACCTGAACAGAAAGAAAACCAAAACAAAAAAACAAAAAAAATCAACAACTCTTTTCGGATTTATGAGCAAAGGAAGAGCAGGGCAAACAACTGTCCCCAAGACTAAAGAGACATACAGAGAATCACGACTTACCTGAGAAGAGACTCACGAGTGGAAACTGCCTCGGGAACAAGTGCCAAGGTCTGAAAATCTGAACTATAATTGACAAATTGCTGGAGGCTCAGTGTGGACAAGTCTGAGAGTTCAAAATTCCAGTCAAAAACACTGTGAGACGCCCTCTGGAGCTCCACCAGGTTCCCATAGTAAATATAGAAAGAAAATTCCTTCTGGGTTCCTTCCTTCAGGGTGAGGAAAGGAGCCATTTTTAAATACTCCAGAGAAATCTGATCTTCTTAACAAGGCTTGCCTTTAGGTGAAACTAATTAACCAAATCCTGACCTCGTGGGATATTATCAGAAAGGAATTCACCTGGGGAAATGGAACTAAATACGGGCAACATCGTTTTATTGTGCTTCAATTTACAGCACTTCACAGATTTTGTTTTCTACCAATTGATGGCAAGACTCTACACCAGCACAAAAATTACAACTCGCCTTATTGCAATAGTCATTTTATTGTAGTGGTCTGGAACCAAACTTGCAGTATCTCCCAGGAATGCCTGTTCAAAAGGCCAATCTACTCTGGTTATCCTGACCCATATAATGGGGTAGAAAAAACTGAGACACACTTGTAAAGTTGCAGTCCAGAGAGAGAGGATCAATAAAAGTTTGAGGCTTAATCATAGGACTAGAGAATGCTACCACTGCAATCACACCTCACCATGACATTACTAAAGACCTATTTACAGCATTCCTTTTAACCCAGTACATAATTTTCCACTATCAAGAAAGAATTACAAACACACAAGACAAAAATCACAATGTGAAGAGACAGAGCAGGCATCAGAACCAGACATGGCAGGAATGTTTGAATTTTCAGACCAAGAACTTAAAACAATTATGATTAATATGTAAGGGTGATAATGAATAATAGAATAGACAGCATCCAAAAACAGATGGGCAATATAAGCAAAGAGATGGAAATCCTAAGAAAGAACAAAAAGAAATGCAAGAGATAAAAAATACTGTAACTAAAATGAAGAATGCCTTTGATGGGCTTATTAGTAGACGGGACACAGCTGAAGAAAGAATCTCTAAACTAGAGGATATATCAATAGAATCCTTGCAAAGTGAAAAGCAAGAGAACAGAGACTGAGAAAAACAGAACAGAGTATCCAAGGACTTCAGGAAGACTACAAAAGGTGTAATATTTGTATAATGGGAGTATAAGAATGAAAAGAAGCAGAGAGAGGAACAGATGAAATATTTGAAACAAAACAAAACAAAACAAAACCCCAACAAATCCAGGAAGCTAGAACAAAAAGCAAGATAAATGCAAAACAAAACAAAACAAAACAAAAACAAACAAAACAAAACAAATAAACAAAAACAAACAGAAACCAAAATACCTACATCTAGGCACATCCTTTTCAAACTGCAGAAAATCAAAGGGAAAAAATTCCTCAAAAAAGCCAGAAGAAAATACA
>NW_017732165.1:586737-589340 GCF_001890085.2 Hipposideros armiger
TTATCATTGAAGAAAACTTTGAAAAGGATACAGAGCATCATCCTGTATTATTTCTTACAAATATATGTGAATTTACAATCATCTCAAAATAAAAAGTTTAATTTAAAAAGAAATATTAGCTCCTGTTATACTATAGGCTCTAGGTAGAAACCAAGGGTATTATCATAAGACATCAAGCAATTTTGTACCCATAATCATGTGTTGAGTTTTATAAAGCTCCAAGTCGTTAGGTAAAGCATTTGCAAAATTAATCCATCATAAAATGGAAATGGTATATATACAATCAAGTCCAAGCAGACCTGAGCATACATAAATGGGTCATCAAGACTCCCACTGACCTCGATTACACTAACGTCTCTTCATTAACTCACACATACACCTTCATGAGTAGTTTCCTTTGACCAACTTGTAAGGAAAGAAAAAATCTGGGTCTGATCGATAGAAAACTCAACATTATAAATTACGGTGAACAGAAGATGGATAGCCCCATGAAGGGATTGAACTTGTTCTAATGTACATGGACATACCTGACCATTAACTTGGTGAATAAATCACTAAGGTTGATGGTGTGGGGGTCTGGGAAGAGCAAGCTAGGGCAAGTAAGAAGAGAAAAATCTGTCACAGATTTTTATCCACAGAATGTGGATAAACCTAGGAAAGTACGATGCTCAGCAGACAGCATATGCTGAAGAGGAGGTCTTTAACAAATGGGAAGATAGAATGCTTCTCCAGTGGATATCCCCGTCTCTGACCTCAGCCATCCCAATTGTATTCACGATGGCACATGGACATCATAGTCATGGTATCAGGGATGGAAGCTATGTGTGGACCCAACAGCATGAGCTTCCTCATTTTAAGGTTGATCTGCCATTTGCAGGTGCTAATTATGCAACCTGTTAGCTGTAGAGACAAAGAATGCTGAATCCCTGATACAGTGCCATCTCTCAGGGAGACAAACCAGTCTCTTCTTGGCCAGGTGGTTACGCTGGAAACCTTCCATCCTAAAGGGGATAGTAATTTCTAGATGGATTCATGTTCTTAATGGATTTGTCTAACCTGCCCTCACAGCCTATACCAGTCCCACCATCTGAGGGTACACAAACACCTGATTTAACAAAACAAGATCTCCCATAACCTCATCTAAGACCAAAAGACCCTCTTTTAGGTGTGAAAATGAGCACTTGATCACAAAATCCACTGGATGTACCATGCATTGCATCACTTGGAAACTTCTGGCCTGACAGCACCTTGAAATGGCCTCTTCAAGGGTCAGATACTATAATACTACATTAGAGATGACATTCTCTGGGTTAGGATACCATCATTTAGGATGCATATATAAGTTAAACCAATAGTCACTATACAGTACCAAGTCCCCCAATATTGTAAAAAATTGGATCCATGAAACATGGAGAATTATCAGTGGCCCCTATCACCATTACTCTCTGTGATTTACTTTGGTCTTGTGCTTCACTGCTTTTAAAACTTTAGACTTGGCAGGACNTCCTCAAATTGATCCATAAACTCAATTCAATTCCAACAAAATCTTGAAGGCAGTGTGGAGGTTCCTCAAAAAATTCAGAATAGAATTACCATGTGACCTAGCAATCCCTCTCCTGTGTATCTACCCAAAAAAATCTGAAAACATTTATCCGTAAAGGCAAATATGCTCCAATGTTCATTGCAGCTTTATTTATGGTGGCCAAGACATGGAAACAACCAGTCTCCTTCAAAAGACGATTAGATAAAGAAGATGTGGTATATATACACAATGGAATACTAAGAAAAGACGCCACACGAAAAGATTAACTAGTGCGATTTGTGACAACATGGATCTTGAGATTATAATGCTAATCGAATAAGTCGAGAACCACATGACTTCACTGATATGTGTGATATAAAACTGAAAGCAAAAGAACAAAACAAACAAAGAAGCTAAAACTCATAGACACAGACAACAGTTTAGTGGATACCAGAGGGTAAGGGGGGAGGTGGTAGGAGAAGAGAGTGAATGGCTTTAAATATATGGTGACAGAAGGAGAACTGACTCTGGGTGGTGAACACACAATGTGATATATAGATGATGTATTAGAATTATACACTTGAAACCTATCTAATTTTACTAACCATTGTTCCACAATAAATTTTAATTAAAAAATTATAAATTGTAATATATAAAGTATTTCCCCATAAGCAAAAATTTAAAAACAGCCTAATTATATGAACAGAAAAGAAATTTCTAAGGAGACAGAAGCAAATGCAAAGATATCCAACCTATTATTTAGGGATGTGCAAATTAAAGCAATAATGAGACACCATCTGGTGGAGCCAAGAGGGACAATACCAGTTGATGGTAATATTGTAGTTAAACTCTTACACACTGCTGGTAGGAGAATACATTTTTACAACCATGTTGAAAAACAATTTCACAGTATTCAAGAAATTAAACTTACCTAGGGACATGGAATATATAGAAATATATGGAATATGTAAAAATATATAACCAAGAGGAATATCTTGTTCAAAAGTGCATAAAATGTTTATTGTCACTCACACAGTATGTTTATGACAATGTTGTTTATAGTAGTGAAAAATTGAGAACA
>NW_017732165.1:591526-594291 GCF_001890085.2 Hipposideros armiger
GGACCAATAATGAACAGATCATTACAGATGGAGAGGGCAACATTAAGTAATAGTTAGAAAAAGAGATTGGTTGGAGGAGGGAATAGACAAATATTTGAAGAAAAAAATGGTTGAATATTTTCTAAATTTGTCAAAAAGAATCTAAAGCCACAAATCCAAGAGACTCACAAATCCCAAAGACAGATGAACACAAAGAAAATCAAAACAAGGCAGATTATACCAAAACTGCTGAAAATCAGTGATAAGGTTTTAGAACTAAATAGAGGGAAAAATAAATTTAATACTGAGCAACATTGTCCAAGCCTTCTTCAGACTTCTTGTCAGAATCTACGCAAACTAACAGAAAAAAGAGCAGAAAGGGAAAAAGCAAAACAGAACTACAACTTAGAAGTTGATGACCAGTGCAAATTTCAAAAGTGAAAATAATGAATTTTTAAGATAAAAGCAGAGAAAATGTGTCCCTATTAGATCTGCATCACAAGAAATGTTATAAGAAGTTCTTCACACAGAAAGAAAATGATACCAGGTATATATTTAGATCTAGACAAATCAGTGAAGTGTGCCACTGTTAAAACAGGAAGAATGAATGCAGGTAGCACAACACTTTAAAGTAATATATATGGAGATGTTAGCAAACTTTAGGATAAAGGTAGACCAAATTTTTCATGATCTGATCTCTGTTATAAGTAGATTTCAAAGCAGGAAAGCCCTTCTTTACCAGAAGCAACAGGAAAAGAAATAGACAAGTACCACTGTCATTGTGCAATTTTCTAAGGATTCCATGAATTTTAGCTACCGTCAGAAAACATCCTCGCTTTCTCCCTTTCTCTTTCCACTTGATTTCCTTTTGACATCATGTAGCTTTAGACAAGCAAATCCTACAAATGATCACCATGGTCAATTAGTCGGCTACTCTTTTTCCAAGAATCTGGTATTATGGTCATTTTAGGACAAGCTTAAAGGAAATTCTAATGCCTCTGATGTTATCTTTAAGATTATCTGATTTCTTTCAAATTAAAATATATATGCACAGACACATTCTTTATTAATAAATGTAATGGCTTATAATTACCATAGAAAAGAATTCATTTTAGAACTCATTATGTTAGAAAAAAAATCATATTTTCAACTGTTCCACTAAATGGAAACACAAAGATTTTTTTTAATGTGCATTTTTGCTTTTGTTTCATAATTTGTTTCCAACTTAATTTTATATACACTGAATTGAAACTATAAATATGAAACATCTCAGACCTTCACTGACACCAAAGCTTTCATTTTCCAAGAAACAAAGTACTAAACAGAGACTGTATCTTTGCATTCAAAGCAGCTTATAAAGCATTTATGACTACTACTTCAGAAAACAATATTCTACTTGGCTAACTACTAGGAATCATTTATAAACATATCAGAGTTTAGGCTTTTCTTTTTTTTTTCCTTTTTTCAATTTAGCTCTTTTCATAGTGCTATTGGGAATAAAAGTAAATTTCGTTGTCTTTATTTTCAAATATTTCTAAATAATACATAACTAAAATTGTTNCCTGTGGACAAGTCAGGTTGCACTGAACCTAAGCAATGATGTCACATGACCATTTGGACTCCTTGTACCAGTGCGCCCATAGGCAGAAAAATAAGTTGCTAATTCATGGGGGTAAGGAAGCCTGAATATCTTGAAAAGGTAAGGCTGCTATTAAATAACAAAGGCAGACATAAGTAGGTCTGGAAACCAGGGCATCTCCTAGGGTGGCTGTTTGTGCCCCTACACTCAGTAAAATAAAAATTTTAGCAACTGCAGCCTGAAAAGAGTAAGGAAATCCAGGGTTCAGAACCCCACTGAGTAAGGATCTGGGTAACCCTACCTGACAAAGAACATAGCCTCTTCTTTAAATCTTTTATTTCTTAACTATTAATTTTAATGATTTGTTTGTATATAAAATAAATTTGCCCAATATCTGCTTCACGTATGACAAATAACTTCTTAGTGTGGGAGGGATTAGAGTTTGTGTGCTGTGCCGACCTCCTCATCCGCTTATACCTCTTCGTTCCCTCAAGGGAGGTTCCATTGCTCGGGAACCTTGCTGCTGCCACTACTTAAAACGGACCTTTCAGATCCACTTTCCTGTTCCATGTATTCCTAGTAACAGTGATGATTTTGAGAGGTACACTGTCATTATGTCCTATGATTTTCCAGAACGTACAACATTTATGCATCCAGTGTGAGGAAGTCCCTCTAAAAATGGCCTACCCCTCATATCAGAATGCTTCATGCTTTATTAGAGAGGAACCAGAATTATGAGGAGATCAGTATCTGTCTTCAGTACCATACAGTCATTATAGTAACAAAAATGTTTGTAATATATTAACACTGTACTAATGTGTTTTCCTTACTTATGTAACCTTGTAGTAATTTTGAAAGATATCTGGTAGCCACTGCAAACATCAGGGCAATTTGGACTTTTTAAGAATGTACACATATTACAAAGCATTCCAAATTTCCTTGTTATAGTGTATATGAGTCTTTGATGACTTAGTATTTTTAATGGTTTTATTAAAATATACTTTATATGTCATCAGACACACCCACTGAGGTATATAATGTAATGATTTTTAAGTATATTTACAAAATACATCAAACTACCTAATTTTAAATGATTTCCATCATCCCAGAAAAAAAACCACCTCATACACAAAAAGAAATATCATGCTCGTTTGCAGTCACCCCCATTTCCACTACCAGCCCTAGGCATCCACAAATCTTTTTATCT
>NW_017732165.1:596856-599480 GCF_001890085.2 Hipposideros armiger
ATAGATTATGTGTGTCAGTGCCAAAACTCATCCTGTCCCAGGAAACATGGCTCTATGTACATACCTTTGAGAAAGGACCTGTATGGGGGTTTGAAGAGTAATTCATTAAACACTTTAACCTTTGAGGGCTAAAGATATTTTGTAGCAGATGATGTTTGCCAAGACTCTCAGAACTTAGCAAAACACAAAAAGAGAGCTGGACTCAATTCAAAGGCATCACAGAAAGAATCTCTAACATCAAGGGTCATCATCAGCACTTCACTTTCACCACCAATGACACAGTTGAGAAAATGGCAGTGGAGCATGTCATCCTGGAAATCTACTTCCTAGAGACATATGGCCTAAGCCTGTTTTATACAGACTTGGCTCTTGCAACTGAGGTGGCAAATGCCTACCAGTCCAATTCATGAATACATGCAAGCACGCTTGCATTTCCCAGAAATATTAGGGAATTTTGGAAGTTTAATGGAAACATTGTAAAATTTCAAGCTAATGTACACACAAAGAAATAGGGGAACATGAATAGATGGGACCTCCTTAATAGGACTTATTGAAGTCAAGACTGACAGTGGTGGAGGGATTGGGGTTATTGGTATAAATGCCAATATAACTATGTCACTGATTTTCAAACCCTACTAAATGATATTTTACACATTTTTCTTCTTCTGAAAATGTCCCCAATAATAACCTTGCCTTATACTCTACCGAGAAAATAGAAATAGTCTTAATAAAAGACATTAACCTAAAAATTAGAGAATTTATGGGCGTATCTTGATTTGAACACTTGATCTCTGCCTTCTCTCCTATCACAGAAGTCACACCACTTCTCTCAAACACACATCACACTTCTAATTTACCCAGAACTTTTTAAAGACCACACTTCTTGTATTATACTCTATCTATATCATCATCAGAATTTTAAATTCTCAACTAAATCATTCCTCTTACAAATACAAACATCCTCTAATACCTCTGTCATTACCAAAACAAACTCACACAAAAAAAACAATCAACTATACCTTCCATATCTGCTTCCTGCTGCTCTGATCCCCTTCATGAAATAACTTATCCGAAGGGCTCCCTAAACTCATATTTTCTCCCATCTCATTCTCATTCTCCAGTCTCAACTCAATCTACTTTAATAAGACTTTGGTTTTTTCCATTTCATTGAAATTCTGTGCTGTAGATCACCAGGAACTCGGGGGAACATACTTTTCACTTTGCATCAGGTCGTTTTGCTTTACACTTGCTGCTCTAGCTAATCAATCATAATAGCCCTTTTCACTCCCAAAGTTACCTAGTTGGAGAATAAATTATACATGTTGCTCTACCAATGACATCTATGCTGTTATATGGATTTCATGTTGGACAATAAGTCAATAGCAGCCAGCAAAAGTGATCTCGTGTTCTTTCAAAATTTTCTTTGTTCCTATCACACCTCATTCTTCTGGTGGGTCAGTTGTCATAATGCTTAACAAATGTCCTTTGGCTCCACTGCCTTTTCCATGGTCTTTCAGTTAGGGACATGTTTATAGGTTCTAGACAATAAAATGTGTGGGGAATAATGTGAGTCACTTCCATATTCAAACAGTAAAAACTCCGTTTAGGACTCTAGTCCTTTTCTTAGAACAAAACTAAATGCTCTAGATTGTGCATCTATAAGATGTTTCAACATCCATCAATGAGGCCCTGTTTGACTTTATGAAGCAGAGTCCCCTGCAGACTCAGGTGGGACCAAAAACATGGATCACAAATGAGCTTCTGTAACACTGAACACTGACATGTTAGAGTTGTTTNCATCAGTCAATACAGCTGATGCCTATAAACTAATTAAACCAACAACATCAAGATACGTGATTGAAAAACACATGGCTATACAAAGAAATCTCAAGAGAACGCTAAAAAAAATTATTTTCAACTAAATGAAAATAAAAATACAACTTATTGAAATTTGTAAGATGCAGTGAAAACAGTGCTTAAAGGGAAATTTGTAGAATTGAGTGCATATATTAGTAAAAAGGGAAGATCTAAAATCAATAATCTGTGTTTTTACCTTAGGAAACTAGAGAAGGAAGACCAAATTGAATTCAAAGTTTACAGGGAAAAAAATAGGAACTAGAACAGAATTCAATGGCATTGAAAACAAGAAATTAATAGAGAAAATCAATGTAAGCAAAAGCCAGTGCTTTGAAAAGATCAGTAAAATTGATAAAAGAATAAAAGAGAGAGGAGACAAATTACTAATATCAGAAATGAAAAAGTGAACATTATAGATTCCTTGGACATTAAGGGGTAATAAAAGAATAATATAACATCTCTATGTCCACAAATGTCATAACCTAGATGAAATGGATCAATTCCTTGAAAGATACAATTCCAACATCTCCAAATAATTAATAGAACCATCTATCAAACAACAAGTGAACCTACTTTTTTTTCCCCCAGTGCAGACAGAAAGGATGTCCTCTCATTCTACTTTTTTTTCCTATAATGTTCTAAAGATTGTTGATATTACACTAATGGTATTACACTAAGGCAAGAAAGTGAAATAAAATACATAGATACTATAAAGAAAAAAGTAACACTATCTTTAATGAAAGATGACATAATTTCTATATATAAAG
>NW_017732165.1:599905-600824 GCF_001890085.2 Hipposideros armiger
CAAATATTAACCGGTTGATGAATTTTTGTCAATTTTATTGGAAAAATATATTTTCCACCCTTTTAGCTAATGATTATATATCTATATCATCTATATCTATATAGATATAGATGATATAGATATAGATATAGATATATTTCAGAGAGTATTTTCTGAATCAGCAAATTTTTTCTCAAATGTTAGAGTGTTAATTTGTGAACCTGCCATAAATATTTCAGTTAATACAATACAAAGATTAGCACTTCGAAATATTCTTGCCTTTTGAAGTAATTTGTATCCTCATGCTCAGCTTGTGCAACTCCATAAGTCCATCAGAAGGAATGATCCAGAAAACTATATTAAATTCTATCTATTTTTGTTTGATTTTAGGAGTGTACATGAGAAAAATCTAAATCCTAGCTTTGTTATCCATAAAGTAACAGGCTATATTATATAGTTTTCCTCAGGTTTGATTTAGTGATTAATCTACTAAGTTAAACCCTCTTTTCACAGAAATATGAATCATGATATATGAATGATATGCTGTTTTTTCTTGACTCTGAGAACACTTATTATAATAACGTCTTTATATGCTCAGTAAAATTAAACATGGACTATGTAACAGGTTACTCTGAGTTATAAAACTATATATCTATCATGGAATTCTATTGATATCGTAAAACATAAAAGCATGTTTTATTTTATGTTCCCACTATGACACAAAGATTAAATTATAGCTCAATAACTCATGTATTCTGGCTCATGTCATTTATGCAACATGCAATTATCAGATTTATTTTCAACATAATTTTGACTTCTTTTCTAATTTTATGAATGCTATAAACCACTATGTTTGTAGAGAGGGTCTTTTAAATAAATAAAGAGAATACAAAATTCCTGCTCACCTGCCAAAACTTACAAGGCATATAAAATCAATATG
>NW_017732165.1:603159-606977 GCF_001890085.2 Hipposideros armiger
TATTTTTAGTTTAGCTCACTTATCAGTGATCTAACTTCACAATTTAACATTTTACTAAACCTCCATGTAAGTTGATACACCCATCATTAAAACAGCAGTAAATAATCCTTATACGTATAATGTACTTATTGTACTAAATACACAAACATGTTAGCATCACTATTAGTCATAATTAAATGTTTAATAAATACTGTTTTATGAATGTTATATTTCCATTCCTTTCCCACAGCAAAATTGACTATATCAAAATTCAGAACATCCATTTATCAGAAGATGTTATTACAAGACTGAAAAGAAAATATACCAGGTGGGAAAAGATATTTACAACATGTATATCCAACAAAGGATTCAAATCAATAAGAGAAGGCAGAATTACCACTACTACCCCCAAATGGGGCAGAATCCAGGAAAAGACACTTCAAAACAAAAGAGCACATCTGAAGAGTAAACATACAAAATGTTCTCAACATCATTGATGTTCAGGGTATTGCCAATTAAAACCATAGTAAGATACCAAATGTACCACCCAGTCAGAAAATATCAGATGTTAGCAACAATAAGTAACAAATGGAAATCTCATATTCATCTGATGGATATATAAATCAATATAAAATAGTTCAGGATTATCTAATATAGCTAAAAATATGCATGCACTGTGACCAACAATTTCACGCCAAGATATTTATCCAACAAAAAGGTCTACATTTATTCATATAAAAACAATATTAAAAGATTCCTTAAATAGCAGTATTTACAGTAGTCAAAATAGAAACTACTTAAATGCATATAAATAAATAATGATATATTCTCCTAATGAAATAGTATATAATTGTGTGAATGAAGAAACTTTGACTCTACCCAACAACGCTGGATGAATCTCAAAAATAGTACTTGTAGTGAAAAAATCAGGCACTGAAAGTGCCATATTTTATAAAGTTCAAAAACATACAAAATTAATCTAGAATTTTAGAAGCCAAGATATTGGTTACAAATGAGGAACCATGTAATGACTGGAAGAGGATCTGAAGGGGGCTTCTGGGATTAAGGTAAAATCACTCGATTGAGCTGGTTATATGGTTGACTTTTCAGTTTGTGAAAACTACATGTGCTTTACTGTTTTTTTGAAAAACATACATAGACGATTTAAAATAAATGAATTTAAATCTTTTTGGAAAAGAAAATTAAAGAGTGGAGTCTTGCTTATCAAATATAATGAAATACTAAAACTACACTGTAATTTAAAAAAAAACGAAACTTGCATTAAGAATAGACAATAGACCAATGGAACAGAACGGAGAACTCACAGACAGCTTTACATAGAAAAGAAGCTGATCATTTCTTTATCGTATAAAACATCAGTCTTTCTCCTGGGAATAAAATCTTGTGAAATGCTCGACAGGTCTCTAAGGGGACACCCATTTAGTTGCTCGTTGTTGCATTGCTCTTGTAATGGGAAAATGGAGAGAAACTAGGCATCCATCAGAGCAGAGGATGTAAATGCAATATAATTTATATATGCCATGGAACACTTCGCAGACGATTAAAGCAATGAACACAGTAACAGGGAGATTAAAACCTGTTGTTCAGTAAAAAAACAAAAAACTATCACTTTAAAAAGGAATACTCATGAGTTCAAAGCTCCATCCGCATCGATCACATTAGAGTGGTTGTTTTTAAGAGGGTGGAGAAAGAGTTGTTGTTATAAAAAAAAAAAGAATAAACAAAAGAAATGGAACCCTCTGATGATCAATGATAATAGTTGTACAATGATCAGGCAAGAATTAACTCAAAACAAATTTAATGTACATATAGAAGAGAGCATTGATTTGATAGTCTAGCTCTACATGAAAGAAAAGCACTAAAAGAGAATGTAGATGATGAATATATTGTGAATAAGAACTTTTTTTAAATTAAAGTTTATCGGAATAAGAACTTTTTTAGTCTTTCTAAAGGGCTGAGTTACTTCAAGTATGAAAAAATTAGCTTACTTCCTGAGCATTTTCAAAAGTTCAATTACATCACGTAATCATATAACATATATGCTGTTTTTTTGCATTGTTATGAAGAACACAAAGTACCAAATATATTACATAATAGGAATAAAAGTACAGAAGGTAGCAAGAGAAAACAATGACTTAAGAACTAAGAGCAGAAAATTTGCTACTGAATGCACTGGAATCAATTTCTTTATTAATAGCAATTTATAAAGCTTAACAGACTTATTTAAAACTTTGCTAATTATTACATTTTTCCCCCATTGTTCAATAGATCATCTGTTAAGATTCGCTCAGCTAGAGTTCTCAGAAATCTTAAGCATAAACTAGAATTTTTAGTTTTTATAAGCTTATAGCCACAAGATGAATTATTCAAAATTTATCCATGAGAAAGGCATATTAACAATGCATCCTATAATACTATAACATAAAAAAAATAATTTTTTTATTTCTTATTTTTTTTAAAGATTTTTATTGGGGAATTGGGGGGATGGGAACAGTGCTGGGGAATTGGGGGAAGGGGAACAAACAAGTTGCTGTCTTTTTGTTCTTCAGTCTAGTTGTGGAGGATGTTGCTTAAAATAATAATAATAATAATAATAATAATAATTTATTATTATCTTGTTTTAAGTGGCCAATAATTAAACTTGACAAGTCAGGTCTCAACCTACTTGAATTCTAAACAGTTAAGATTGTTGTGGTACCATTAAAAAAGATGGAGATGCTCAAAGCTATACATTTGACCTATAAAACTTTACTACAGCCTTAACTTTCTTTAATAGTTTTCTTATTATGATTAAACATTATTCAAGCAAAAAATCTACTCAAGCAAAAAACTGAAACTAGTTTTATATGATTTAATAGTATGGTAGTAAATTACATATGAAGTGCTATTGTTTTAATTACAGGATGAACAAAATAGCCACTTTTTGCCTCAGAGACATGATTAAGGAGATACTTAAAATGATAATACATTTTTCTTTTTCTTCAGGCACCAATTTATCTAAAAGTGAAAGAGATCACAGTTACTAACTTGCTTCAGAAGGTAGTAACATGTCATATTAAGCTAATAATTTACATAATTTTTAGGGTTTCAACTAATTTACATCAAGAAAATAAGTGAGTCTTAAGTAATAGTCATTAAAACTAATAACAATTCTCATTGTAGGATTTACCAGAGACTATTTTGTAAAAGCCAAGTCATATTAACAGAATTCATCATGACATAGTATAAAAGAGATATAGCAACATATATATGTATTTTTTAAAAGCAGGCATAGAATATTATTTTTAAATTATTTAGTTAGATATGATGGTCATTTAATTTACGAAGAAAAATACCATACTCTATTAATATTAACTTGCTTGTCAAGACTTACATTCAAATAATTGTAACAGTCAGTCCTCTTAATTAGCATATGTGAGATCACATCGATATTAAATGACAAATAGAATTGTAATTATTGGAAAGAGCAATTTACTATTGAGCTCAGGAACTATTTTCTCTTAATTGCTAGAGTATAGCTTCGGAGATTTGGCATGATATATAAGCCTATTCAGTGGGCAATAGACACATAATTCTAGATAAGAGGGAAGACTATACGTGGTTATGTAGAGTGCTACACATAAAGGAGACTGAAACATTGCGTACATTACCAAATCCTCTACATCAAGGACATAATTGCTTAGGTGTTTTAGGCAATCCGAAAAATCTAGTCACACCCTCACACAGTTGATCCAGTAGATTTTGCTATAATCAGAAAAAAGCAAAACGCGAAAGCAAGGTCTTTAGCAGCAGGCATGAGACTGATATACAAAGAAAGA
>NW_017732165.1:607362-614313 GCF_001890085.2 Hipposideros armiger
ATAATTTGATACGCAAGCAAGAGAAAACTAATAAAATATTTAATTCTATCAGTGTGACACAGTGGATAACAAGGCACAAAAGAATTCTTTAAAAATCTTGCCATGTCCCCCTTCAGTACAATTGCATTTTTGTATGTACTGTGTCTGTTTCTTCCAATTATTATTTGGCATAATTCAGAGGTGGAATAAACAGATTTTTATTAGGTGGAAATGGACTGTTCTAGATGCATGAAAGTCATTCTGTTAGTCATCTTGTATGTTGCAAACTGTGATTTTTAAAGTATGCTAATCAATTTAGCTTATGTATTATGACTATTACCTCTGTCCATCAGAACTGAGGTATTTATATTTTACTACTATGTGAAATTATTCAAAAATAATTTCTTCTCTAACTAGAACCCACGAAGCACTGCCACAGGCACTGAACTTAAAATGTTGAGCATGAAAGACAGGATCCCGAATTGTGTTATTCAATAAAGTTATCACAAAGACAAACATATAGTTATAATTTATTTTAAAGCCTTGTGAAGAAAATATACATGTTGCTGTAAAATTACATAATATTGAATTGTTCCTAGTCTAGAGTTTCGGGAAAGTGCTTCTCTGAAGAAATATGTTATTAAGCTGACATTGGAAAGAGGAGGAAGAATTGTGTAAATGGAAAAAAGGGGGAAATGATTTCAGACAGAGGAGACAACATATGCAAAGTTTCATGGCAGGAGAAAGCTAGTTCTTTCAAGGAACTGGAATAAAAAGTCACTGGGCTGAAGTGAAGAGGATGTACTGGGACTGAGGCTGGAGATTTATACACAGCAGCCTGATTACAGGGCACTTAAGCTTCTGTTAAGAATTTTGGTATTCATCTTAGACAAAATGGAAGTAATCAAGTCATAATTAATTTGGCAGAATCAAATTGGAATTTTGAAAAGTCTGCTTTTGTTTGTGATTTGAGACTATACTGGAAAGAACTGGTTAGAGAAAATGAAAAGATTGGTAGGAAGGAATTAAAGTATTCTAGGCAAGTGACGATATTTAATTGGGCTAAGGTAGTAATGGTGAAAAGAGAAAAGCAAGTAGTTGAGCTTTAGAGGTACTTGAAAGTAAAATAGATGTGTAAGTTTGATAGATTGAATATGGAAACTCAAGGAACTTCATGAGAACTTCTAGATTTCTTTGTAAAGTAACTGGTAATGCACAGGTGCCATTTGGTGAGACAGATAACATAGGAGAGATTTTATCAAGAGAGAAAGATGATTAGGTGGTCTGGAACATACTGGACATGTTGTTTTATTTGGAATATCTAGATAAAAATTTCAAGCAGTGCATTGGGCATATTGTTCAGAATTCTAAACAAGCTGAAACAATGTTAAACAATAGTTGAAAGTTGAAGATAAGAATTTGGAAGTCATCGACACATGCACAATATTTGGGACTAGCTACATAAATGAGGAATAGTGTCAGGGATGAGGCCTAAGGAGGTATAAGGCCTGACACTTGCCATTGAGCCACCTCCCAACGTTTGATGACAGAATAAAGGGTGAAACTGAGACAGATTTAAATGTAAAAGAAAAGCCACGAGAGAATGGAGCCATGGGTATCAAAGAAAGACTATTTTTCAGAAAGAAGCAAAAGATTAACATTGTCAAACATTTCTGAGACTTCAAGTGAGATGAAAACCAAAGTGTGGCATGAGATGAAAAAGAGTCACTGATGATCACAGAAAAAGCAGTGTTCTGTGGGATGATAATGGGAAATCATACCAGATGAGTTGAGGAGTGTTTGCAGAAAGTAAAGAGTTTCAGTGAATACTGACTCTTTTGAGTGGTTGGTTGTAAAAGTCTGTAAAAAATTTTGGTAGTAGAATGAAATATGTGGTTAAAATGACTTCCTTTCCATTTTTTTTCTTTTTTTTAAGTAGGACATCAAAAAATATCGAATGTTTTAGGAAAGATTCTAGGGATCCCATTAAAAAGGAGATATTGAATATAGAGAATAATGATGTATTATAATATGAGGTCTAATTATATAAGAGTTCGTTCTTTTGCATATGGATATCTAAATTCCCCAACACCATTTACTGAAGAGACTATCCTTTCCCCATTGTGTATTCTTGGTACCCTGTTGAAGATCAGTTGACTGTACATGTGGGGGTTATTCCTGGACTCTATTCTGTTCCATTGACCTAAAAACCTGTTTTAATGCCAGATACCATACTGTTTGATTACTGTAGATTCATAATATATTTTGAAATCCAGAAGTGTGATGCCTTCATCTTTGTTCACCTTTCTCAAGTTTGCATTGACTGGGGCCTTTTGTGGTTTCATATGAATTTTAAGATTGTTTTTTCTACTTCTGTAAAAAATGCCATTTGGATTTTGATAGAGGTTGCACCAAATCTGTGGATCACTTTGGGTAGTACGGACATTTTAACAATTGTTTCAATCTGTGAACCTGGGTTATCTTTCCATTTATTTGTATCTGCTTTAATATCTTTCATCAGCATTTTATAGTTTTCAATGTATAATTCTTTCACTTCCTTGGTTAAGTGTATTCCAAAGTAATTTATTTGTTTTGATAATATTATATTCTTTTATATTGCTATGGATTCTTCCTTAGAGCCTCCCAAAGGGAATTCAGTCCTGTCAGAACACTAATTCAGTGAGACCCCTATTAGACTTCTGACCTACAAGACTGTAAAATAATAAATTTGTGTTGTTTTAAGCCACAAAATTTGTGGTAATCTGTTATGGCATCAATCAATCAATAAATAAATAAATAAAAAATAAGTAAAAAAATAATCAATGCTGTCAAGCCGTACTTACTGGTGCTTTATTTTTATGAGCTATACTCACAAGTGTGAGATTGTTAGACCAGAGTATGTTTAGTTTCTTCATTAATTACTAAGACTTTGATTCCAACAACTTTCCGAACTTCTGGAGCCCTTCTTGAAACATTTCCCTAAATAATTGTGCTGAAAGAACCGAAAGGCCATGTGCCCTTCCACGACATTATCAACGCTGTTCCAGAAGGTGTGTAGCTGACAGAGCATGACTAGAATGAGAACCTCCACTTCAAGTTCTCAGACAGCTGCTCACTGACTTGTGTTAGGGATAGGAGAATTTACTGTTTTTCTAGGAAGAAAAAAAAATCACCTTACTTGTATGCTAACTGACAACATTAAAACATTTTAAAATGGAATTTAAAATGATGTAGTTTTTTTGACATAGCATAAATTTTAAAGAATTTGAAACTTAAATTTTATTTACATAAAAATGTGAAAATACCTCAATTACCAAAATACATGTACTATTGTGCAACTTTACAGTGGTACTGATTGTTGAGTATTTTTTATGCATTCCTAAACTTAAATATAAAATACATCTACTTTGCACATACAAAAGTTATAGAAGTGCAATTTGCAATGTGAAATTAATAATGTAAAATACCATTTTTTTTTACATTTGTGGATTTCATCCGTGAAAATATTAAGAGAATCCTGAAAACCCTTCATTGCTGTGGCATTTTTTCCCATCTCCAATGATATAAAAATTATATTTAAATTTCACATAAGTATTTTGAGATTTACAAAATACCACTCATATTTTTTCTGTCTATGTGTACCAAAGATGAGTATAATAAATGGACTCTTGTTTTGCAACAATTAAATACTAAACATTATGTACTGCTCTCTTTAGTAAATTTCTTGACTTGTAAACAAAAAGTAATGTGTTCTTTTCCCACTCCAACAGTAGTAAATGATTAAAAGTTTCCTAATTTATAAGTCTCTCCTCCACCATGATATTGTTAAAACATTGGTTAGTTTAAGATAAAAGTACGCCATTTTTCTTATATTTTACATGTTTTCAGTCTTTGGGGTTATTTTTTTGTTTGTTTACATCTTTGCCTTGCCTACCATAAATAGATCATTCAGTAAAATGAGCAATTGTGGAATTTGATAGCTCCTCCTTCCATAAAATATGTCTCTTCCTTTTGAGTGAAAATTTAAATAGGTATACTAACACATACAGAATACATATATTGTTGCATGCCTGGGCAATCTTTAATGCATTTTGCTGTTTAGTTACTAAATTCAGTATTTCCCTGCTTGTTTCTATTCATTTTGGCCACACCGTCCTACCTGAATATAATGGATTCTTTCATTAGTTGCCTTTTCTCTTTATTGTTATTTTATAAACTGAGGTATCTTTTGCTTCTCAAATTAAACATCATGCAAATTTTGTAACTCATTTCTTCTAGATACCAATTAGGACAAAGAAAATTGATATAAATTAAATAGTTATACATAATATACAATTACATATAATATGTGTACATTGTTTTTTAATTGGACATTATCACTAAATCATGAAACTTTCTCCACAGATTGATCAAGGTTTTAAACTATGAATAGTAGATACTCATTGAATGCTTAAGCGATAAAATGATATTAGCCTTTATTTCTGATAATACTTACAAGTAGAAGTACAACATATCACATATGTGTGCATCCTGAATATCTAGTGTGTGTCTTCATAAATCAGAAAAAACATTAGCCTACATATTTCAGTACAAAGATTTTTAAGAGTCAGAGAAGAAGTAATGGGCTCATTCATTCAAAACTATTTAATATTAAATGCAAGCCTTAGGCGGCAGAAAAAGAAATATACAAAAATGTGAGGATATTTGCTTTAGGGAATGAGTTTTATGCCGTAGATAACATAAAATTCCTGATACAGGTACATTTAAAATTCTGCCTCAAAATTTGAATAAGATGATTACGTTGTTTCGCAGTGTTTCCAGAGAAAACCAATATGCAGGAAGCAGCATTGATTAATTTATTTTGGTCATGCAGATTAGATGTATAAATGGAATATCTTGGGTTTTAAAGCACAGTAGTTTCCATGGACACCTGATTTAATGACTAGGTAAGAAAACTGTGTTCCCAAATACATAAGTCACATGTCTAATAGGGTTCTGATGAATGCTTCAATTTACAAAGCCATCTTATTTATTTCTTTAACATGCAAATAAATACTTGGGGAAGATTTTCATATTGATTTATATACTTCAATTTTGTGTTTTTAATTGTATGTCTGGTATCTATCTGTGTGCAAGGTGTCTATATGTGTGATTATACCTTGTTATTAGATAGTTGAAATTCTCAAGAAACAAATCACTGGAATCAGTATTGGAATCATGAAACATCACAATATGTGGTACTAATATGAAAGATGAGCTTTTTGAAATAATATTGGTACATAGCTTCTCTTCTTACATTAATTCAGGATGTCATCATTCTTAAGGAAATCTTACAGTTAAAAATCAACACATTCAATTAAATATGAGAACAAAATCTGAAATTCAAGAGATACTTTTGTTTAGAAGCCAGAGATGAAGGTATGGTTACCATTTTCACTTTCTCTGTCTTTCTCCCTCTCTCTCTCTCTCTCTTTTCATTACTCTTTAAATATAAAAAAAGAGTTTATTATTTGGAGTTAATATTTTCCATAGTTATAGTAATACATATATGTTTAGATTTATATATTTACTTATTTTAGCTAAAAGCTACCTTTACATCAAATGTAAATATATTTTTTACAAGCTGGGAAAAAAAAAACAACAACAACAACAACCAAGGCTCAGCAAGGTTATCTGAATTGCCCAAGGTTAACACACAGAAATATTCATAAAGTATTGATTTAACTTTCTCTCATTACTTTTGTATGTAAATCTTATTTTAAGCAAATTTAATATCAAAAGTATTGAAAGAATAATGAGTTTAGAGAATTGCTATCCACTCTAGAATGTGTGTGTATGTGTAGCATTTAAAATTGAATTTGATAAGCATCCAACTTTTCAGGCACCAAACTTTTTTTTCTTTTTTTGCTTCAGGTACATCTGTTTCAATTAGATCCATTATTTTTTTACACTAATTTCATAGCTTATTGAAACATGAATATTATTTATTTATAGGTTTGTGGACAATTCTACAGAATGTGATAATATAATTCTATTTTATTGGGATTTAATAACCTTTTAATAAATGTTTTATGAGCTTTTTATTTCCAAAACTGGCAGTGTGTGTGTGTGTGTGTGTGTGTGTGTGAGTGTGTGTGTGTGTGGGTGTGTGTAGGAATGACAACGTGCGTATATTTATTACATGGGCAACATTTGCATTTATGTACCACTCACTAAGAATGCAAGGTCATGAGTAAGCACACACTAATCCTCAATCAAAAATTTTTGAAAGCTCAAAGCAAATATTTTCATGTCAGCTTCAAAGCACCCAGAACCATCAGAAGAAGCCAAACCCTTCAGAATCCAGGCATTGAAACACTGAGAATTCATAGTGAGGAGAAAATGGGAAACACATTTCGGGATTAAGTCAAGATATATTTTCTGGTTCATAACTTTCTCAACAACAACAAAAGGACCTCCAAGTGTGGTTTATAAGCTAAAAAAGAGAACAACAACAAACAAATTAACTGTTATCTGGAAGTATTAGCCAAGAATGAGAGCTATACTGCTACTTTAAATTTCCTAGTATCCACTATTTAAGTAATCTCTCCTAATAAGAATTCAACATTTAAGGGAATGATATTTCAATTAAAGTTTTAAATTTTGAGGAATAACTAATAGAACCCTAAAACTAAAACTCCAAGAACCACCATCACAAAACCTCAAAAATAAAGTTAGTGTATGGACTTTGTCATCGACCAACACTATTCATGTCAATTATTTATTATTTTAAAGAGAATGTAATTTTTGATGCATTAACATGCCATATATATATATATATATATATATATATATATATCTCAATTTCAACAAAATCAGTAAAATGTATAACCTCTTTCAACCATATTGGCATATATTTATTTATTCTTTTGTATTTTCTTTTTTCTGAATTATCCAAGTTTAAGTTTTCAAAAGACAGTGACTGATTCACAT
>NW_017732165.1:614813-620619 GCF_001890085.2 Hipposideros armiger
ATATATATATATATATATATATATATATATATATATATATATATATATATATATATATATATATATATATATATATGGTTGCAGGATGAAGCAGCTGATTCTGGGAGAGTGGCCAGAGGAAAATAATATCTCCCGCATGGGAACTGTTCCTGGTGCAGACTCAGATGGAGAAAGAATTGCTTAGCCAATACTTTTCTTAGAGCTAGTGTCTTGCCGTTTCCCTCTAAATGTTAATTTTCTACATTGAATGCGTATGTACACACTAAATATTGTAACTGTGTGTGAGTTTTTCTTCTGAGAAAAACTTAAGGAAAATGCAACATGACCAAGCTTCCAGTATGCAAATGCTACCAATGAAGAAAAGAAAAAGTGCTCATTGAAGAATATGCGCCACCATTTATTGTCTAAATACTGTGCACGTTAGAAGTACATGTGTTTTTCTAACTGTTGACTTTGGTAAAATTCTCTCATTAAAAAATAATGCAGCATGACCCCAGACATAGAGAATTTAAATGTGTTTTTGAGCGTCAACCTCTAATTAGAGCCAAGATGCTGTTTGTGACACAGCACATTCATATTAACAGAATGCAAGATACTTAATTTTGGAATAAGCATTTGCTGTCAGAGAGGAGTGTATCAATGTGACATGTACAGGCTTTAGGTCTGATTGGCGATTTGCAGTGAGAGAGAAAGCTTACAGGCATTAGAGTCAGCCTCTCTCTGAGAAATGAGTGCAGGGCAACGCATATCTCTCCAGCACAAAGATCTGAGAAGAGGCAGAAGGCTAATGCTCTCATCTAATTGCCAGATAACAGGCCTTTTTGATTTGGCATCTACATATGAGTATCTTTCCTAAATGTCTTAGGCAATGCCTTATTGCTTCACACAGTTCTCCAAGACGATACACGACAGGTTAAATAGTGTCAGATTCTTACCTGCAACTAGTCGTAGTTATTATATTAAATAAATCACTGAACCATTGTGTTCTCTAGAGAATGGAAAAGGCCATTCAATTCATGCAGGCCTGCTTCTTCTCTTTGAAGGCATATGCGTTCAGACATAGAAATAAAAACTTGAAGAGGGAGTGTGTAGTCACTGATATGAATAATGGAATTATTTCTCATATCAATGCAGCATCTAAAGCATGCTATGATGAAAACTAAACCCCTGAGGGAATTACAGGCATGCAGATGATCAAACTACAGCCATACATACTCCGTAGGGGCTTAGCCTCTATGTTCTGCAAAAGTAGAAGTAGGCACACTTGGACTTCAACAGAAATACTCCCCATAGACATAATACAGACATGAGTAAACGTCTGCAGCCATGCAATGGAGTCCATTGTGGACTTGTTTTAGACAAAACAAAACAAAACTCAATATGAATGTTTGTCAGCTCTAATTCAGCAACTATAAACAAAGAAACAATTCTGTTTAAGAAAAAATCAGGTCTGTATGATAACACACAAAATTGTTTCAGATACAAATTAAAGAAATCAAATATGTACATCAGCATATGGCAAAAAATACAATGACAGAGGCTATGATTTTTTTAAGCCAAAATGCATGCCCTAATTCCAAGTTTTAAATCTGATGATTTTTCACAGTATCATCTTGAATTAACATACAACATGTTCTACTGAACTATTTGATTTATCCCTAACTGATTTCACAATTTATTATAATATAATAAATCTTAAGTCTAAATGGCACTTTACAATTTACAAGCACCTTTATATACTTTATTTTTGACATTTCGTCTTCACAATAGCCATGTGACAAAATCATGTATATGAATTTGATTACTGAAACTGAACTCTGAGAACTGAACTGTTCAATCTTTAAAACCCAGCCACAATTTCTCCCTCTCTGTCACACCATCACACACACACACACACACACACACACACACACACACATGTCCAGAATAGATAAAATGAAAAAGTCATGGCTAATAATGCCATAGCTCAGCACAGTAAGCTACAGAAAAGTCAGCCTTCCTTCTGAATGTAATCATGTCATTTATAAGTAAGTATCTTTGAGAAACACTCAATCACTTTGATTCTGGGAAGAAGAAAAGAGTGAACTTCTCACAAGGGGCTGGGTAATGTCACTAGACTTACCCTTCATAGCACAGGTAATTTTTCTGCCAAACCCCCTGGTCTTAGGGTAGGTAAATAGAGCAGGTGTTAGGAAGAAGAGTCAATTAAGTCCATTTTATGAAGTCTGAGGTGGTTTTGACTACCAAAAAATAATTATCTCTTTTTTCACAACTTGGCTCCCAATAGCTCAATCCTGAGCAATAGGAAAAATCCCAGTCAACACAGGTTATGTAATAAATCCATGACAATTGCTTCTGAAAAATACTTCTGTATTTTGCAACATAAGATGATAAGAAAAAAGTATCCATTCACCCAAAATAAGAATGTGACTAAAAGCCTTTGGAAAATAACTATTTCATAGGCCTAGCATCAGGATCCAAGTCTTCCACAATGTGAAAAATGATTTTCTGTAAACATTACCAAGCAATTCTTTAGAACAGTTTCTTTAGAAAAAGGACACACATAGAGAGGTGTTGTCACTGTCATTTTGCTTGAATGCAAAGATTACACAAATAACTCTTAATTTAGTTAATATACTATTTTGCTATCTCCCATGGACCAGAATAGAGAAGTATGAGTATGATTCAATAATTCATTTTGGAGTATTGCTTTCCTTCAGTTAGTTTAGCCATTAAATCAATTATGTGTGTGCATGCATATTAGGTGTCTCTATGTCACAAACACACACACACACACACACACACACACACGGGAAGAAGAGTGAGTTATTCCTTCCTTTATTTGTTAAAGGGCACATACTGCTCAAATCTCAACATCGACTTATAAGTTACAGGATTGATATCTTTAAACTAACTTTCACAAAAATACGTAATGTTTTCCTGGGGCTCATCATTAACCTTTCAGTAATATCTCCATGCATTTTATTGACAGTCATACAGAATGCTTATTTCAAATCTTTAAACCAGATTATTGTTTAAAGGAACCAAGGTTATGGCATTGCAGAATGCTTAGCTATATTTTTATGCTTATTTTTAAAGATACCAATAAAATATTAGTATAGGCTACAAAAGGGATCAAGAAAATTAGTAAAATCCATGTTTTACTGTACTGAAAAGCTTATATTTCCAACAATAAAATGAATTTCTGAGCTGTAACTGATGAAAACTGCAGAGCCAATAATATTTTGCTTTTAAGAGCTCAAAACATACTGATTATTTTTAAAGGAGATATTTTGTAGGTAAATTTTCATGCCTTTGGGTCTTTACCAGTTGCATTGATAATAACACTACTGCTTAAAAATGAGACTTCATGAAAAATGCAAGAACCCTATACATAAGTCACATATTATTTAAGCACAGGTTTTGGTGTCAATCATCCTCTTTTCTCGTGGTTGTTGGGGCAGGTATAAGCAGAATCATACTTTGCACAAGCTTAATAGCAGTTGAGCCTTACATCAGAACATAAACAAATTATCATTTATCATGCATGGTTTCCAACTGAGTTTTTTTTTTTTTAACATTTCTGCGGTGCCTGGAATTTTGCAGTGCTTGAGAGACGCCAACTCTATAGAATTCCGTGTGTATGGTATTCCATGCCAAGCTTGCCCTTACAATAACTAAATGACGGATTGAGTTAATATATGTTTAATTTGCTTAAAACTGTGCCTGCTGCGTTGCCAACGCTATAACCTGTTATCTAATACTCTTCTTACCACGGACTTTGAAAAGAATTGTGGCTATGCAGAACACTTGATAAGTGAGAATGAAATTAGATGATCTGTGATGAACTGAGAGGACTTCGTGAGACATGTGAAGTTATCATGAAAGAATCTGGAGTTGGACAAAAATCTTTCTTCCCTTTCATTGCTGCTCTTGAATGTGGTCTTTTTTGTACTCCCACATGAATAAAGACAGAGGATATGGAGGGCTCAAATTCAGAAGTTTACAGACAAGCAGGATGTAGCTCAAAAAAGACAGAACACACTTTACACATAAACTCTCCTCTGGAAATTTGGGAAGTGAGATAAAAAGAATGCCAATCATGCTTTCAAGGGGAAGTGATGAGAAAAAATGAAGCAATAATTGTAACTCTTTGATTTCTTTAGTTTAGGCTAAAGCTAAAGGGAGTTATTCAGGCTCGCAGTGGTCACAGAAAGCTGACAAGGGTAGGAGAGCATAAAAAAATTATGCCAGAGCCATAATTATTTATATAGAATGTGTACTTCTCTAGCAGGTGTTCTCTGTAAATAGCAGTTGAAGTTCTTCTGGGACATGGGTGTAAGAGAGATCTAGTAAGAAGAACAAGAAGCAGAAAGAGAAATAGATGTAATGAGGAAGGGGAAAGATGAAGATGGAAGAAGGTTGGAAGGAGGAAGAAAAAACTGTAGGCGAGAAGAAAGGAAGGAAGGAAGGAAGGAAGGAAGGAAGGAAGGAAGGAAGGAAGGAAGGGAGGGAGGCCATAAAATCCTGCAGTGGTGAATTTCATTTCATCATTGCCTATTTATACTCCCTTTTTGTGGTAAGATATGGGGAACCCATGAAACAACAGACATCATGTTTTTCAAGAACTGCTCAATATCGAGTTTGCTTCTTAGTCCCACCCAAACCAAAAACAAACATAGCTTCACTGAAATCTGCATTGCTCTAGGCAAAATATAGCAGTTGGTATTGTACTCATTTACATTATGACATATTTCAAAATATCCAGACAATATTAGTTCCTAAATCATTCAAATCTTAATACCCAGTGTGTACTAGTGCTATGGACAGCACAGACTGCTCCATTTTAACAGTTATATTTCTCTTAAGTTCTAGTTTTGCACTGTTATACTAGCTCAGTTTGGGAATTTTCTACACATATTATCTATGGGCCCAATAGCAAATTCTTATTTGTGACTCACTGCTGACCAACACAGAAAATGATAAAAAAAAAGAAGAGAAACAAGAAGATGGTGTGAAAAAATAAAGCAATTCAAAATAATGCCTTGAATGCTATCTAAAAGCTGATTTTTAATTTCAAAAAACTCACTTTTACTTCATATCTTCCATAACTATTTTGCAGAAAATGTGTTTCTATTTGGCAAAAAATCAAGATTTTCTAATCAGATAAAAATTTCCATTTTTATGTTTGTCTTGTTCATAAAGTCTACTGTAAAAAATACATATTAAGCACTTAATGTTAGAAATTTCAGTGCATATTTATGTGCTAGTCACTAATATTATCTATTGTTTTGTGAAATTGCTTTGGCCTTGGTACATACCTATTTAATTTGATATTTTCTTTGGTCTTATATACAATCTTTTGACTAAGCCAATTAATTAACCTGTCAATTGAATGAAAGAATCAATTAAGTTCAGCTTATAAAGTGACAACTATTGCTTTTTACTACATCGTACGAAATACACATTTGACTGCTTTTGTATTTTTGAAGTATTTCGGTGTATGTATAAAAAAATACTTCGATAAAAGCCTTCTCCTAGAGGGAAATGACTATTTATATGCTTATAATAACAATAATGAAAGTGAAATATTAGTGCTTTAAATAACATCTTATTATCTTCTAACTGCTTTCCTAGTACAAAGTAGGGGCATGTACTTATTTATTGAACAAATTATTATTTTCTCACCAAAACAAGTATTTTGAGATCTAAAATATTTGGGCATAGATGTAAAGGTGTACAAATTGCACTAGAAAAAGGAGGAAGAGGGAGGAGGAGGGGGAGGAGGGGGAGAGGGAGAAGGGGG
>NW_017732165.1:620668-628238 GCF_001890085.2 Hipposideros armiger
GGAGGAGAAGAAGAATTTCTAAATGATCTGACATCCTTATAATGATATAATTATCCAATTCTTCACCATTCTGGGTATTCCATGCTATAATATTAGCCACTTCAAAATATATTGGCTTCAAATACAACAAACAAACACTTTATTTAGCCCAAAAATCTGCAAATAGGGAGTGATTCCCCTGGGGCATCCCATCTCTGAAGGCATCACCTGGGGAGGCTCAGATGCACCTGGCTAATCCACACTTAAGGTGGCCCATCCACACAATTAGCAAGCCAGTGCAGCATGGTAACTGGAGCTCATCTAGCTAGGGCTATTGTCTAGGGGCTTTGCTTCTTGCAAATTGGTTTCTCCACATGGATGCTTGAACTTCTTCAGAAATTGGTGACTGAGCTCTAAGAGTGAGTAGTCCAAGAGACAATAAGTGGAAGCTTTCAGTCTCTTGATATCTTGGCCAAGGATATGGCACACAATCACTTACATTCTTGTCTTATTCATCAAAGCAAGTCACCATGTCCTTCTAACTATAATGGAGGAAACAAACCTCACTTCTTGAAGAGTGAATTTGCAGCTATCTTTAATCTACTAGAGATATCCATCTAGCCACACCTTATTCACATTCTTCTCATGTACAAAATACAAGTCACCCATTCTCAAGGATCATGAAAGTCTCACTGGGTTATGACAGTGTCTCAAAGCCCAAAGGTTCATTACTTATACTAGGCCTCTGTGTAGATGAGGCTCCATGGTTACAGTTCTTCTCAATCTGAAGTTCTCTAAAGTATAATTAAATTAAAAGTCTGTCCTGCATGTTAAAAGTAATACATCAAAAAAAAAGCACCATGCATATTCAATATCTCATGAATTTTTAACAATTAATATAAAATTATGATTTTCACATGGCAAAGTGATACATTTTAGCATAATTAATATTAGTCTCTTGTTTTACTAAGATTTTCATTAAAATATATTTTGAACTCATATAAAACATTAAATCATGACCCAGCAATTTCTCTCCTGGATATATAGCCAAAAAATCTGAAAACATTTATCTGTAAGGATATATGTGCTCCGATGTTCACTGTAGCTTTATTTACAGTGGCCAAGACATGGAAACAACCAAAGTGTCCTTTTGATAGATAATTGGATAAAGAAGACGTGATATATATACACAATGGAATGCTATTCTGCCATAAGAAAAGATGATATAGTGCCATTGTGACAACATGGATGCATCTTGAGATTATTATGCTAAATGAAATAAGTCACACAGAAAAAGTCGAGAACCGTATGATTTCACTGATATGTGGGGTATAAAACTGAAAGCAACAAAGGAACAAGACAAACAAAGTAAAAAACAAAAACTCACCGACACAGACAATAGTTCAGTGGTTATCAGAGAGGATAAGGGGAGAGGGGGGGTGGTAGATGAGAGTAAATGGGGTCAAATATATGGTGATGGAAGGAGAACTTACTCTGGGTGGTGATTACACAATGTGATATATACAATAGATGATGTATTACAGAACTGTACACTTGAAACCTATGTAATTTTACTAACTATTGTCACCCCAATAAACTTTAATTTTAAAAAAATTTAAAAAACAACATTAAATAATTTTAAAAACATATGCTTGTCCTAATATGTCCTGAGCCCAGGAAAAAACAACAGTAAATAAGACAGACCTGGGCCGGCCGTGTGGCGCGATAGTTAAGAACTGGCTTGGGACGCCAGAGGGCCCCGGTTCGGATCCCATATATGAGGGCCAGTGACACTGCCCTCCACAGCTAAGATGCTGAACAACAGCTCAACCTGGAGCTGGGCTGCTGTGAGTCAACANGCCATGGGCTACCGTGTGTAGCCAGCAGCCAGCGTGAGCGGCCAGCAGCTGCAGTGAGCGGCCGTCCAGAAGCCAGTGACTGATGTGCCTCGCCCGGGAAGAGCGCAATGATGGTGCCAACTTAGGCCAGTGAAGCAACGTCCTCCACAACTAGACTGAAGAACAAAACGACAGCAACTTCTCTGTTCCCCTTCCCCAATTCCCCAGCACTGTTCCCATCCCCCCAATTCCCCAATTTAAAAAAAAAAAATCTTAAAAAAAAAAAATAAGACAGACCCTAGATTTAAGTTGCTTATATTTTCTAGAGAATATGAAAAATAAATAAGCAAATAATTATAATAAATGATAACTAAATAATTATAGATTATGAAAAGGGAAAAGGGGATCAAATATATGATGATGGAAGGACTCTGGGTAGTGAACACACAATACAATAAAAGACGATGTATTATGGAATTGTATACCTGAAGCCCATATAATTTTAAAAGCCAATAAATTTAATAAATTAAAAATAATAATAATTATAGATTGTGAAAAGTACCCTGGAGAATTCGACTTTATATAACAAGGTCTGAGGAGGTGACAATGAAGTTTAGACCTGAAGGAGAAGAAGGGGACAACTATGAGAAGATCCTCAGGAAATTATTGCAGGTAGAAGAAACATATATCATAAGCACAAGGGAAGAATTGTTTGATGAATTATTAGACCTACCAGAAAGCTTGTGCTGTTGAATCAAAGGTGATAAAGGGTAGTAAAAGATGAAGTTGGTAGGGTAGGCAGAAGACATTTTTAGGGTACCAGAGGTACAGAGTCCTAATTTTTTTTCTAATGGCAATGTGAAATAACCTTTCTAAAGCTGGTGAATGATATAATGGCGTTTTAATTTTAAAATCTAGGAAACATGTGTAAAGAGCCCAAGTTTTTGGAACTAGTTGTGTGAAGGAGCCCACTCAAGCTTGCTCACGACAGTGAATTGTGTGCATCTCTTCCCAACTCTACATTTCTTTTTAATTTTTTTCCAGCTTTATTAAGATATAATTGACATATAACATGTACATTTAAGGTATAAAACCACATGATTTGAGAAATGTATATATTGCAAATGATAACCACAGTAAGGTTAGTTAATACATCTATCACCTCACATTTTAAAATTTTGTATGTGTGTGTGGTGAGAAACATTAATTTTTTTTTAAGTAGAGTTTATTGGGGTGACAATTGTTAGTAATGTTATATAGGTTTCTGATTTTAAGATCTAGTCTCAGCAACTTTCAACTATACAACACAGTATTGCTAACTACAGTCACCATGCTGTACATTACATCTCCAGAAATAACTCATTTTATGAATGGAAGTTTGTACCCTTTGATCACCTTCACCCAATTCCCCCGCAACTCATCCACCTCTGGTAACTACCAATCTGCTGCCCTCTGTTCCCATGAGTTGATTTTGTTCTGGATTCCACATATGAGTGAGATCATACACCATACCTCTTTCTCTGTCTGACTTATTTTACTTAGCATAATGCTTACAAGATTCAATCATGTTGTCACAAAAGGCGAGGTTTCCTTATTTTTGTTGATGAATAAGATCCCATTGTGTTTCCTCCAGAAAGCTGGAGTTCCCCATTTTCCAACACACCACTAGTTCAGATGCCTCAAATAAAAGGGAATAATAGTATGGAATAAAGCTAGAAAGACAATCAAGGGCTCAGAACAGGCAACCTTAGTTTTGGAGTTTTAGGCCTTAATGGAAGAGGAATGGAAAACTCTGATTGGAATTCAATCAGCATGTGACATTATACATTTGCAATTTGAAAATAAAACATACTAGCTGCAGTAGGAAGGATGGATTGAAATGAGAAACTAATACCTACAGAGACATGAATTCAGGAGGCTAGGGTAGTTTGTGAGATTAAGAATATTAATCTAGGTTAAACTGATGGCAGTGAAGATACAACCAAGTAAACATGTATTATAGCTATTTAGAAGGTAACATAGACTGAAATCACAATAAATTGCAAAAACGGGTGAAGAGAGTGTGATGTAATCAATAAGTTCTTCCATAATTTGATGAATGGTAGTGTTATACAATGATAATGAAGGAATAAAGAAAGGTGACCGATTTGGGGAAAAGGGGAGTAGGAGTTTTCAGTTTGTTTGACATACTACATCTAAGGTATCTTTGAACTACTCAAGTCTTGAGTAGATTGTTACTCTGATGTTTGTTGTTGTTCTTTGTGATCTTAAAGAAGACATAATTACTGTAGAGGTTTTAGTAACATTAATACAGTCTATTTGAGGGGAATCCCATTTCTCAGAAGTCATATAATCCTTGCCACACATCTTGATAATTCGGAAATAAAATCATAATCAAAATATTATGTTGTAAACCCACATTCAGAGGAAGATTATTACTGAAGCTAAAATAGACTTTGTTCTACATGGCCACATGCTCATCTGAAAGAACAGACTTTGAATTGCTGTAAGAGCAGGGCAGACTGGGTATTGGGTGAGCACTATCAAATTTTTGAAAGGATATTTCATTTAGAGCATGAAGAAGCCTAAGAAACTGCTTTAAAGTAAAATTAAGCATGAAATATTCAGATCTTGTAGACAGAAACATTATCATTCTTGCTTGGAAAATGGCTCTATAAACGTTGATAAATGTTTGCCCATTCACTCTCTATTTTCAGGGTGAATGCAGTATACCACTTTGCTATATGAGAGTACAGAAAAAAAAAATCATATGTGTTGCAAGCCACTTTACATCACTTATATCCCAGTTACCCTTTCCTAAGGGCACAGTATGAGAGCCTTTCATTAAACTGTAATAATGCCTTGGGCTATCTTACTTGATTTGAGAGATAATGAGTTTCCATCAAAATGTTGCTTATAAATCTTTTCTAGAATATATAACATGTAACAAATAGCACTAACTGACATTTCAATTGTGTCTTATAGGTAATCTTGTTTGATCCTGGGTCCTCACAACAGTATTACTATATACATTGATGCTCAGAAAATAGGATCAGAGAGTTCAAAACGATTTGCTCAATGTTTGAATGCCCACCCATTTAATGAACTTAGACTACGTGTATTTTTTATTATCTCAGAACTGACAGAACAAGGTCAGTCCAAACTAATTGTGTTATGTTACTGATTTCAAAATCAAAAGCCAAGTTCATGTTCTAATTTATTTCCAAAGTCTTCAGGTAATTAGTAGTCAATTCACTGATAGATAAGTAGGGTCAGAATATGATAGTCTTCAATTCTAGGCTAATAAATTTTATGTTTTATCCTTAAGGAAAGGAAAATAATTATATGCTTGTAGTATGGAAATACATAATGATATCAGTATTTTAGGAAACAAAGTTGTATACAGTATGTAGATAACTTACAGTATGCTTGACACCTGGCTTTCACACAGTGGTAGTGTGAAAAAAGTTACTAGTTTGATATTATATAAGAAAATGAAGGACTTAATGGATGATTATTTCTAGAGTAAATATTTACAGGAAGTAATGGTTGATAGAGGAGAGAAAACATTTTCAGAATGAGAGGCAACACACCTGAAAATACACCTCTAGATAAAAGCAACAAGTACACTAACAAAATTTATCAAAACCAAATTTTCCAGAATTCTTCAAATTAGTTAAAGGATCCCTACAGTACAAGGAGTACTTATTCATAAAAACAACAGCTGGGGTTGGCCTAGTGGCTCAGTTGGTTAAGAGCTCATGCAAGAGTGCAAGCTCTGAGCAACAGCGGTTCAATGCCCGGCCCGAGCTGAGCTGCCAACAGGTGGCACGATGGCTCAGCTAAAAAAAAACCAAAAACAAAAACAAGAAAAACAGCAAGCTTCATAGCGTTTTAATCTACCTTAATTTTATTTCTTTCTTCCCAGCTCCATTGTAGACTTAAATACCTATAGCCTAGTAACTGCAGTAGCTATGAAAATCTGGAACCCAGAAGCCACTGGAGGATGCAAGATGGTCTGGAGTTCTCCCAAAACTAGGTTCCCTGAGGATTATCACTATTTGAGTTCCATGGTAACTTGCTGTTATAGCTCTTTCTTCAGGGTTTGTGTATCTTACTAAGAGCTTTTCTATTTGAATAGCCCTATCACCAGAGGGCTTGATAACTACAGTCAGGAGCAACTGTTTAACATTACAGCTATCTTAACTACAATTCCCAATTGCTCAATTGACCAAAAACTGAAAAAAAAAAAGAAATTGGGGAATGAGAGATTCATGAGCGGCTTTATAAAGCTTAACATATATCTGGGAATCAATAATTCCAAAAGCACGTCCAGAGATATTTGCATGCCAGGAATGATTTCTCAACTCTGGCTGACCTTGAGTCTTGGTGTAAGAAACAAGTAAAGGCTAAGGCAGAACTGTAAGCTGCCTGTTGGGAAGCGGAAAGTATGTGTCAAACATGCAGATCCCCTCAACAAAGGCCAGGAGACATACAAGTTCAACGCATTTTTCAAAAATCTGTCCTATCATTAGCCAATCACTAGGCTAATCAAGCATACACTTCAGTGGCTACACACACACACACATTACACACTTTACAAAATCAGTCTAGGAAGGTCATTTAACAAGTAAATAGTAACAATAACTACAACAAAAGTTGAGGAAGCTAGAAGAGTGATCTGATTTGCAAAGCTGTAACATTATATTATTTATTATTTTAGTTATTATATTATATATTATATTATTTAAAATGTTGATTTTTCATCAAAAAATTATGACACAAAATAATATAAAATAATGGCCCATACACAGCAATAAAAGCAGCCAATGAAAATTGTTCCTGAGGAAGACCAGATGTTAGGCTTAACTACCTCAAACCAACTATTACAAATATGTTCAAAGAACTTTAAAAACCACATCTAAAGATTTAAAGGAAAGTACGAGAATGATGGTTCACCAAATACAGAATATCAATAAAAAGATAGAAATCATAAATATAATCAAACAGAAATTCTGGAGGTAAAAAGTAAAATAAATACAATAATTCACTAAATAGAGTAGCACAACAGATTTGAATTGGCAAAAAAGAGAATCAGTGAAAATGAAGATAGGCCAATTGTGATCATCTAGTCCCCAAAAGAAAAAACAATGAAAAACATAAACAGAGCCTCAGAGACCTGTGAAACATCAAGCATACCTACATAAGCATATTACAAAACTCACCGGGAGAAGAAAGAAAGTGTCAGAAAGATTATTTGAAGATATTATGGTCAAGCACTTCCCAAATTGTCAAAAAAAACCCCAGAAATCTAAACATCCAAGAAGCAGGATAAACTCAAAGAGATCCAAACACAGACATATCATAGTTAAAATGTTGGGGGGAAAAAGACAAAGACAGTCTTGAAAGTAGAAAGAGAAAAAGGATTCATCATGTAAAAGGCACCTCATTAAGATTTACAGCTAACTTCCCAACAGAAATCATAAAGGACAAAGGAATGAGATGGTGTATTAGTCAGGGTTCTCCAGGAAAACAGAATCAATAGGAGATGCACACACACACACACACACACACACACACACACACACACACACACACAAAAATATATATATATATATATATATATATATATGTGTAAATTGCATACCGTATTTGCCAGCGTATAAGACGACTCGGCGTATAAGACGACCCCCTAACATTTCCACACAAAATACAGAATTTGTTATATGGTCGGCTGTGTGCGATTTTGCGAG
>NW_017732165.1:628248-641012 GCF_001890085.2 Hipposideros armiger
TACACCCAGCAGTGCTGCTGATGCCTGAACGGTATGTGGAATGAAGTGGGCGGGCATCGGGAGGCCACTATGGCACGGGGCAAGCACTATGGACAGTCTATCTGAAGTGTACCTGGCGTATAAGATGACCCCCCACTTGAAGGCATATTTTTCAGGGCCAAAAAATCGTCTTATACGCCGGCAAATATGGTATGTATATATGTATACATATACAGAGGGTGGCAAAAAAATGTATACACATTTTAAGAAAGGAAAAACTATTAAAGTTGTAATACTCAATATATACCAATAACAAAAGATGAATACAAGTCATGTCTGATGTATGCAATTACAAGACATGCTCAGAGTGGTTACCACCAGCATCCAGACACTTCTGATTATGGCGAACTACTGCTTGAGAAACGTAGACCAAAGTGTCCACTTGTATATATATTTTTGCCTCCCCCGGGATACACATGGAATTGGCTTTCGTGGTTATGAAGATTGAGAAGTTTAAAGCCTGCAGTGTAAGCCAGAGACTCTAGACTCAGAATTGCTGATGGTGCAGTTTTGGTCTGAATGCTGACAGGCAAAGACCTAGGAGAGATGATGCCACAGATGAAGTTTAAAGGCCGTGAGTCTGCTGCCTTTTGTTCTGAGCCGCATGTCAGGACACTTGGTAAGTGGCGAAAGTCATGAGGAATATGTTGCTTCCAAGATCCAATGAAGCCTACTAGGCATTGTGCCTCTTTTGTTGGTTGTAGGAGAGGCCAGCTTCAACAACTTATCTTTTACCTTAAAAGGGATATCTCAACATGTCCCACAACACTGGACCCCTTGATATTTCACTAAGGTTTAGATGTCTCCAGAGTTTTTGTCAGGTTTATTTCCCACCTCTTGGCACATAAATGTTTTATTAATAATTCTAGAGTAATTGCTATTTCTTCCTCATTAGGTTCAATCAGCATAATGGCATCAATGTAATAGACTAGTATGATACCCTGTGGAATAGAAAGGCAATCATGGTCTCTGTAAACTAAATTATGACAGTCTGGAGAGTTGATATGTTCCTGAGGGAGGACAGTGAAGGGGTATCGCTAGCCTTAAAAGCTGAAAGCTAAATGCATTGGTGGTCTTCATTAATAGAGATTGGAAAAAGAGCTTTCGCCAAATCAATAGCTGCATGCCAGGTACCAGGCGACGTGTTAATGTGCTCAAGCAATGAAACCACATCCGATCCAGAAGCTGCAACTGAAGTCACCCCTAATTAAGCTCACAATAATCCACTGTCATCCTCCAAGAGCTATCTGTCTTCTGCACAGGACAAATTGGCAAGTTGAATGGAGACATGGTGGCAGTCACCAACTCTACATCCTTCAAGTAGGGGCACTGATCTCTGTAATCACTCCATGGATATGGTATCGCTTTGGTTTCTCTAATAGAAGGAGTTCTAGTGGATTCCACAGGGCCTTTCTGCCATATTGCCCTTAATCCACAAGTCAGGGAAGCAATTCAGAGATTCTGCTAGGTGCTGAATATATATCCATTACGATTATACATTTCAAAATTGGGAGACAATTACAGGGTAGGATTACAGGCCCATGGTGAGCTGGATCTAAATGAAAACTCCATTGAACACTTGACTTCTGTGAGGCCCTCTGCTGAGTGGTGAATGACAGTGATGTTTTGTGCCTCCTGGAATTAATGTCAGTTGAAAACCAGTAGCCAGTAGCCCCCAAAGTCTTGATTATCCCCTTTCCTCTAGTATACAGTTAACCTGGTATAATGTCTTAAGTTCCTTTGCTTAAGGCTGGGAGAAAGATTAACAGTACAAATTGTTGGCACTGTACCGGGTCATTTCTCAAGTGGAACCACCATTGCTTTCATTCAAGGGGCTCTGTGGCTATAAATGGGCTCAAGTCTGGGAATTGATTGAAGTGCATGACTATCTGTTTTTATGATTGAGGTTAGATTTTGGTTCACTAGAACTTTTCTGCTTGTATAGATCAGGTAAGATTTTAGTAGGCTTCCTATCTATTTCATTTCTAGAAACACCATGATCAACTAGCCAATCCCCTCAGTCTGCATAAGTCAGACTATGCTAACTGCTGCTGTGACTCTCCTGACCATTACAGTAACCACACTCACCTTGCCTTTGTTGGCTGAGTCCCAGCACTTGGCCCCTGTCACCATCAGATCCAATTCCTCCTGTTGCATTTAGGTTCCTGAACTCAGTGACCACAGTCCCCACTGTAAGGTCTGACCTTCAAAAAAGAGCAATCAGAACTCTTCAAAGATGCTAAGTCTCCGCTCACAAATTAATTTTTCACAGTCATGGTGAAAGATGTGTCTTCTGGACCCTTCCATGGATGAGTAAGTCTTAACTGACAAATCCACTCTAACGTTTTAATATCCCTAAGCCTTTGAATCCCTTCTTCTACAGTAAACCATGGCAATATAGGATTTCTAGTTTGCTCGCTCTTTTCCATCTTTTGGTCCTTGTTTCATTAAACAACCAACCAAACAGTTACAGCTCTTTCTAATTCCTCAATCTATTATTCAATTTAGAACAAGAACAAAAATCGAAATCTCCACTTAGTGGGCTCATATCAATAAATTTGGCCTGATACAATTTTATGTTCCTTTCATCATGATGGAAATCCTTGCCATCCATTCCCACATGTATCCCTCTGTATAGATTCCCCACATAGATCTGTCTCTGTAAGTTAGAAAATTCAAGTAGTTATTTTGAAGTGTAACTCATGTGTGGGTCACACTTGTCCTTCTCCTTTAGGGGTCTGCTGGGAATTGAGTCTATTATAAGTCTAGAAGCAAAGTGGGGGATGCTGGAGGTGGTTCCTGAGGAGAATTAGCATTGTCTTCCAGGATAACTGCCTCAGGGGAGGCTATTACAGTTTCCATAGGAAATGCAGGGTTAATCTCCTCATGGGAGGCTGCTTCTACTGGTAAAGAAGAATCCTCAGAATTGAGGGGCTCAATGTCCTCAGCTTCATCCAAATCTTCCTATACATCCCATTCCCAACTTTCCAGGTCCCATTCCTTCCCAATCAATGCTCTCACTTACACAGTAGATACTCTGTGAGGCTGAGAATTCAATTTGCATTGTCAGTCAGCCACTTACAAAATGAGCTTCTGGATTTGGTTTTCAGCAATCTCAGACTTGTGGCTACAGGGAAAAAGGGTTTCCTTCAATACAGACATAGAAGCTTTCAGGTAATTTACACAGCACTGGAGCTGGGAATTTGAATCCCTGAGCTCATTTGTTTCTTTCCCCACTTTGTCTAGTGACATTAGTAACAAACACTCAATCCCATTATATTGGTTAGCTTGACAACAATGGTTGAAAGTATCATACACATGGTCACTCACATCCTTGTTTCTTATAAATGTTTGATTAGGAGCAGCCAGTGGTGATATTTTGTGTATCTCTATTATCTGTTACACCATAAATGGTTTCTCTTTACTACTGGGAATAGAATCTTTAGTGTCTTTAAATCTAATCAGAGAGCTAATTCTAAAAACTCCAGAAATAATTAACAAAATTCACCCTTAAGATCCTGTTCCCCTAGAATTACTCTCAGTACCAAAATCAGTATTACTCAGGATTTTCCAGAGAAATAGAATTGTGTGTGTGTGTGTGTGTGTGCGCGCGCACATGCATGCATGTGTGCATGTGCATATGTGGCTAGTGTGTGTATCTCACACACATATGTGAAGAGATTTACTGTAAGGAATTGGCTCACATGATTATGGAGGCTAGGCAGTCCAAATTCTGCAGTGTAGGCTCAAGACTCAGGAAAGCTGATGGTGCAGTTCCAGTCTGAAGGCCAGTAGGCAGAAAACCTTTGTTCTATTCAGGACTTCAGCTGATTGGATGAGACCCACCCACATTATAGAGGGCAACCTGCTTTACTCCAAGTTCACCTATTTAAAAGTTTATCTCCTCCAAAATTATCCTCTAAATTGAAAAATAATGTTAATCATTGCAGATGACATACTCAAATTGCTGACAGAAATTTAAAAAAATGTCATCTTATATAAAGCAAAACTGACTATTAAAAATGAAGACAGAACAAAGATATTTTCAAATAAAATAAACTGAGGGCCTATTTTTGCAAACTTTTCCTAAAACAAATACCAAGAGTAGTCAGCAAGCTGAACCATAAGGACAGTAGACAGTGATTCAAATGCACACGGATACAGAGCATTGATAAAGGTAATTACATAGGTAACTATTTTTTAAATCTGTTTTCATAGAAAAATGCATAAAGCAATAGTATGCATGGGCTTATAATGTATAAAGATGTAATTTGTATGATAAGAATAGTACAAAGGAAAGTGGTGGGAATTTGAAGCTACATTAGCGTGAAGTTTTTGTACAGTATTGAAATTAGCTTGGTATTTAACTAAATTAGATTGTTTTAAATTAAGATAAAATTTTCATATCCAGGCCAAATACAAAAATACTAACTCCAAAGTATAGTTAAATAAACAACAGAAATAAAAGTATATAAGAAAATATTTAACACAAAAGAAGACAATATTGGAGAAACAGAGAAACAAAAAATGATATAATTCTTGTACAAAACAAAGATTAAAATGGCAGAGGTAAATCCTATCATATGATTAACTTCATTAAATATAAATTAACTAAACACTTTCATCATATACTGGTAAGCATTTTACAGTCACTAATATTCCCCAAAATCATTAGTTGTACTTATAAACTGTGTGCTTATTTTTATTTCCATTACACAGAAATTTAAATTGATTCAGGGTCTTTTCCAAAGTTTCATAGACATTCTTGGGTTATAGTTTAACCACTCTTAAATCAGGGCTGAGTATATCTACAATAAACATTTTCAAATACTTTAATATTTGATTCCAGCTTTCTACCCATGATGGACTGAACACTACAATTCACAATACTACTTGACTTATTAGAAATAAAGCCTATTTGATTAAACTATTATTTCTTTTTAATTGGACATAGTCACATGCAGGGTAGAGACAAATCACTGTTTATCCTTGTTAGCAAACAAACAATGCAACCAGTAAGAGATTCCCATTCTACTGATTCAATTGTCTTTTAGACCTTTTCATTATTTTGACGTTGATGATTGTAAGATAACCTGATTCTAATGTCACCATTCAAACCACATTAAAAGATGAAAATTGATGGATGGTGGTAGAGAGTAAACATAGAGAAGAGAAAATATGATAGTATAAAAACAGAGGAAATATCTTTCTGTTTCAGATGATTCTCATTAAACCCAACCAATTATTTAATTTAAATGTCATTCAGCAGCTCTATACCTCTTTCTGTTGAAAGGTAGCCCATGGGTAGTGATGACTACTTAGCATCAAATGGGAGTACATTAGAGAGAAAATAAATCTGTATAAACAGGCATAAACCAAGACTGTTCCAAGGCAAATGAGAACTCACGGTTCCTCCTACTCAACTTTGGGACACGGATAGCTCCCTCACTTAAAGTCTCAACTGCAACTCAAGGCATATGACTTATGTTGATCTATTATACTCTGAAATACCCATTAAAAATAGGTCATTGCCTATATTGAAAACTTAAACTTAAACTGTAAAACTCTTAGAACACACAGGAGACTACCATGACCCTGGGGTAAGCAAAGATTTCACACCAGTTCATTTTATCTTCCAAACTATATGTCAAAAACATTATTTCTCTTTCCCTTCCAGCAAGATAATTTTACTTATTTTTTCAATTTGAATAACAAAAATGAGGCATCCAAGTGGTTTTTCTCAGGATAAAATCTGCTTTCATGCAACTTTTTTTATTTTTGCCTAGAGTGAACATTTAAAACCCTTGCCTTACATGATATTCAAGGTCCCTAAATTACTTTTGTGGACCATCACTCCTCTCACTGCAAAGCTGTTTTCCCGGCATCGATGACTACTGAAAGCTGTTACAGACTCTATCAGCCACTAACACCTCTGTCAAGATCCTGTCTTTTCTCTCCATTGTTCACATCATCCAGGCACCATATACCACATGGCTGCTCTCCTGTGGAAACTGTGGGCATCACCCTGTGACCAGGGAGGTAATAGCTGCCTGCCTCCATTCACTTAGTCAATATCACCAAAGCATAACTGCCTTGCTCCAGGAAGCATCTTTAAAACACTCTTACTGCATTGTACTTACAATCTCTCTCCCTTTATGATGTATCTGTTACATGCGTGTATACACAAAAATACATTTCACTTAAAATACTTTGTATGTATTCCCCTCAGCAAAATAAATTTCGTTCAACATAACCTGTATATTGAGTAATATAAAAATAATTTATGTTTCACCTACTGTCACGGTGATGTAATGAAATCGTTAGACTTGTGACTGGCCGATTGCAGAAGAAGCAGGAACAGAAGAAGATGGAGGATGAGGACAAGGGTGGGAAGATTTGTGATGTTGAGGGAGAGTAAGCAGGATCCTCTAGAGTCAAGAAAGATCTATTGCAAGGTATAGCCATGTAATAGGCTGCTTTCAAACAGTGCAATGGAAACAAGCTAGATCTATTTGTATTTCTAAGAAATGATCTTCAGGACATTGTTAAGTGAGATAAAGTAAGATGCAGAAACTGTGCATAATATAATCTGTGTTTTTAAAATAACATATGCATGTTTGTATATTTCTGTAAAGATACCCAATGCTAGAAGAAAGGTTTTAGTGAGTGAGAAAGGTAATTTTTATTCTAACTTTTTGTACTATTTTTAACATGTATATATTGGGTTGTCGGAAAATTCATGACACATGTTTGCAACAGATGGTGCTAGTTCATTTTTGGAAGTACTAGAATCATTCACATCTAGGTTACTGGTATGTCATTTGACAGACGACAGTTCTAGCTTCATTCATAAAAAAACAAACAAAAACTGAGCAATTTGGTTGAGCTTTGGAGATTTTACAAGTTGAAGATGGAAGACCAAACTGTGCATTTTCACCATATTTTACTGTTTTTCTTCCATAAAGGGAAGAACGTGCATCAAGCTTGTGAAAAGTTGCATAAAGTATATAGTGACAATGCTCTACAAGAACGTCAGTGCCAATGATGGTTCACGACATTCCGTGCTGGTGATTTTGATCTCAACAATGCTCCTCGGTCAGGGAGGCCCACCGAGGTTGGTGATGACAAAATAAAGGCATTGATCGAGTCAAACCCACGTTACACAACATGAGATATTGCAGAAACATTGAACATCCATCATTCATGTATTCACGACCACCTGAAGAAGCTGGGATATGTAAGCAAGCTCGATATTTGGTTTCTGCATGAACTCAAAGAAGTTCATTTGACGGCACAAATAAACATCTGCAATATACTCATTAAATGTGAGGAAAATGATCCTTTTTTGAAGCGACTGATAACTGGTGATGAGAAGAGGATTGTTTACAACAATGTGATATGTACACAGTCGTGGTCCCAATGTGATGATTTGCCTCAAATGACATCGAAAGCAGACATTCATCAGAGGAAGGTTATGCTCTCAGTGTGGTGGGATTTTAAAGGTATTGTGTTTTTTGAGCTCCTACCAAGGAACCAAACAATCAATTCAAATGTGTACTATTGGCAATTGGACAGTTTGAATAAATCCATCACCCAGAAACATCCAGAGCTTGTTAATTGTAAAGGAGTTGTGTTCCCATGCAACAATGCGAGACCACACACAAGTTTGATCACTGGTCAAAAATTATTGGAGCTTGGATGGGATGTGTTGCCACACCCACCATACTCTCCTGAACTTGTGCCTCCAGATTTCCACTTGTTTTGCTCTCTTCAAAACTCCTTGTGTGGTATAACATTCAATTCAGATGAGGCTGTAAATCAGCACCTTGTTCAGTTTTTCGCAAATAAAGACTGGTCCTTCCATGAACGAGGAATTATAAAGCTCATTGATAGATGGCAAAAGGTTATTGAACAAAATGGGTAATATATCATTGATTGATCTTTGTTCTCTATATAAATAAATAACCTTTGAAAAACATAGACAAAATAGGTTATGACTTTTCTGACAGCCCAATATATTGTTTTATAATGGTTTTTGTTTTTAGAAAAGGACTTATTGCACAACCACAAAATAATACATGTTCTCGAAATAGGGAAAAATAAATTAAACCTTACTTTTATTCCCATCTGGATTCTATGTTTATTCTAAGTAAAAAATCATTTGGTTGCAGCTATTAGCCTGCACATAATCCTTGGTAGTAATTAAGAGTAAAATTTGAAAAGAATATTTAATGACCATGATACTATCATTGTTTAAAATATGGGCATACCACAAAAATTTCAAGACTGGATGAAACGCAAGTATGGAGACCGAATTGGGGTATGTGTGTCTTCCCTTAATGCAGTCAATGTTTTTTAAATATTGTGTTGGCCAAACCAACCATATGCAGAGCTACATTCACCCCTGCAGTCCTGGAATTCAAATGCAGAACTAGGGCTGTGACAAGACCTAGCACTGTGTTTTCACTTCTTGGTCTTATTTTCAGGAAAGATGGGGTAAAGTTCAGCAACAGTGAATATGAACATTTAAGAAAGGGAAGTCAAAGATAACTGAGAATTTTCTAGTACAATTTTTGTTTATGAAGTTAGAAACAGGAGGACTTAATCTGCCATCTCATAAAAAAATATGGCCAAGTCTGAGGGAATGAACATCTGTACTCCAGCAGTTGATGTAGGTGCAGAAAATTAAATAATAGGAATGAAAGAAAAACTAATTATTTTGCATACTCTGAATGACATAAAATTTACCCTTAATAATTTATAAAGCATTAACCAATGTATCTATGCATAATTCAAAATATTTGCCACATTTTTATTTAACTACAACATAAACCTCAGAAATGCTGTATATATATGTATATATATATATATATATATATATATATATATATATATATATATATATATATACATATATATAATCAGCAAGTTTATCAGGTTGCCATCCTGATGGCTAATCTGTTCCTTTAAAATCTTCATGATGGGTACTGACTACGATGACAAAATTAGCCATGCAGACATACCGTATTTGCCGGCGTATAAGACGATTTTTTGGTGCTGAAAAATATGCCTCCAAGTGGGGGGTCGTCTTATACGCCAGGTACACTTCAGATAGACTGCCCATAGTGCTTGCCCCGTGCCATAGTGGCCTCCCGATGCCCGCCCACTTCATTCCACATACCGTTCAGGCATCAGCAGCGCTGCTGGGTGTATGCTCGGCTGTTATGCGATTTTGCTGTTATGCGATTTTACCACACTCGCAAAATCGCACACAGCCGACCATATCAAATTCTGTATTTTGAGTGGAAATGTTAGGGGGTCGTCTTATACGCCGTGTCGTCTTATACGCCGGCAAATACGGTAGGTACCAGACATGCAACAGCTGAAATGAAGTGCTAAGATACTCCGTGTCCATTCACTTCATGTGCATAAATGTGCCTTTGGACAAGAAAAATTATTTAATAAGTCAAAATATGGGAAAGAACTGTGGAGAATAACAAAATTATCTCCCTTGGAAATAGTAATGGAGAGGCCAGCACGCACTTATTTTACACTTTTCGTTTTTGTTTCACATGAGGCCTGATGATTGTGATCTCTGCAACCACACACAATTTTAGCAGAATACACTGTGAACACAGTGAGATCAAAGTAGCTGAGGGTAAACCCACTTCATCCGAAATGGATATTAAGAATTCACTACATGCTTCATTATATTCACTTAAGTTAATCATTATGATACAATCTCAGACACTACCATTTAATTCACTCTGTTAAAAGAGCAAGCTCGTGTTAGCACATTACTCCTACTCCCTCTGAATGAGTCTCTGCAGAGCTGTTAATACACCATTTATGGTTTACTGACATTGTTATTAAGGGGGTGAGTAAAAATGTTGTTATATGTATTTTGCAGTGTAAATTGTCCATGATCTGTACCAAGTGATACTCTGCTTATTTAATTATCTTACACAGTATAATGAGTTATGTGGTAGACTTTAATAATTTTTGTTTAAGTTTACCACATAAAGAGAGTAGATTAATTAACGTGATTCTATTCAGATTTGATCTTACAGAACAAAAATGCATTTCATCATTTCTATAATCTATTTCTTTTATGGCTCAGGAATTGTTTAATTGAGAATCCAAATCATTATGGAGAATATGAACTATACCAAAAAATTTTTTTTCAGTAAAAATACATTTTTCCCAAAATACTTTACTGGGGAAAATTACCTAGTACAATGTGTAATAAACTGACCTTTATTTACAAATAATAGAAAAAGTTCACTTTTTCCTCCATTTCTCAGTAGTTATATTATCTTGGCACACACCTGAACCATTGATTTTTATCCCTTTTTCTACTGAATTATGTCTTCAAGGTTCAGTGCACTGATAGGAAAAGATACAGATGTGTTCTGCCATCAGATATATGGGGAATAGAATTCATCTTACTTGGTATACAGTAAAAAGTGAGATCCTTTTTTCATAATAATTGGCATTTTTAAGATATAATTATATATTACATGTGAGATTCTGTGTATTTTCTTTGTATTGTACAAGTAAATATAGGTTCAATATTTTATATTAGTCTAATTTAATTTGAAACTTATAATTTTTATCCAAATTTTATATACATAATAACTGGTTACAATAAAACTAGATTTTATGTGAGAAATAAGTAAGGGAAATCTTGCAAAATGTAGAGTTGTTAGCCCCAAAACAGGGGTCCTCTGAATAATCTCACCAATCCCTTTGAGACAGCATTTCAATATCATTTTACTTTTAGTAAGTGTTTTCTTGGTTCATTAGGTTGAATCCAATTTTCACGGTCCTGTGTTACGAAAAATTCTATTCCCTCCACCTTCAAGGTTGTCTGGTTTTTATTTGATCATAGTCAGGGTTTAGTATAGCTATCTTTGAATAAAAATGGGCAACACATTATAATCAATGCAGCGATTGATAAGAAGACAAGAAGTATAAGTTACAATTTTACTACAGGTATATAAATGTAAATTGGTTGAAATCTAAAAATTTCATTCAAAAAAATCACTAAACTATGCTATATAAAAGTACATTTTTCTAAAGGACTCTTGTAACATTTCATCAGAAACAGAATCAAGGTTTTTTTTAAGTGGTGGGAGCTTCTTTTAAATGTTACTGATTTTTTTTGAAAATGTTAAGTATATTTTTATGCTATTATTCCCAAAGTTATTTATTTAGCCAGATTTGCTTTGATTTTTATATAGATATATTTGAATAAATGATACTGAGGTTCTTTGTAAAATTATCTTTAATATTCTCACTTTTTGTCAACACTGTATGGAGTCGGCTTCTCAAACAATTCAGGGAAATATTTTTTTTGGACAAAACAAAAAATGCATAGTTTGAATTTCTTGATTCTAGTAACCAAAAATTGGTTCAGAATAGGTATCAGAATTGGAAAAAAAGAAGTAAAATTGTCTTTATTTGCAGGTGACATTTGCAGTTGATTTTAAATATAGAAAATCCTAAAGGTTAAATTAAAAAACTATTAGATCTAATCAATGAATTCAGTAAAGTTTCAGGACACATAGTTAACATGCAAAAATCAGTATTATCTCTATGCACTAAAAAGAATTTTCTGAAATAGAAATAAAGGAAGTGATCCCATTTACAACTGTAGCAAAAACTATAAAATACTTAGGGATAAGATAACCAAGGAGGGAAAAGGTATCTACTCTGAAAACAAGACATTTATGAAAGAAATTGAAGAACATACAAATAAATAGAAAGGTGTCTTGTTTCATGGATTAGAATAAGTAACACTGTTAAAACACCAATACTACCAAAAACCACCTGTAGAGTCAATGCAATCCCTATCAAGACTGCGATGGCACTTTTACAGAAATAGAAAAAACATTCCTAAAATTTATGTTGAACCACAAAATATCCTGAATAGCCAAATAAATACTGAGGAAGAACAAAGTAGGAGTCATAACACTCCTGATTTCAGGCTATACTATAATGCTATGGTAATCAAAACAATGTGGCACTGGCATAAAAACAAATAAATAGGCCAACAGAACAGAATCAGGAGCCCAGAAATAACCTCAAGCCTTTAAGGTCATCTAATATCTGACAAGGGAGCCAAGAATACTCAATGGATACAAGATAGTTTCTTCAATAAATTGTATTGGGATACATTCACACATGTAAAAGAATGAAACTGGACCCCTTTACACCACTCACAAAATTAACTCAAAATGAATTAAAGACTTAAATGTAACACCTGAAACCATGAAACTACTAGAAGAAAACAGAGGAATAAAACTCCCTGATGTAAGCCTTGGAAATAAATTTTTTATATGACACTTAAAGTGTAAGCAATGAAATAAAAAATGCACAAGTGGGACTACATCAAATTAAAAAGGATCTGCACAGCAAAAGAAACCATCAACAAAGCAAAAGACAACCTATGGGATGGGAAAAAAAAATATTTGAAAAAAATCAGATACGGCTCATATTCAAAATACATAAGAAACTCACACAACACAATAACAATAAATAAATAAATAAATAAATAAAATAACCTAATTTAAAAATGGGCAAAGGACCTTTAATAGACATTTTTCAAAGGAAGACAGAAGAAAATGTTGTGGTTGCTCATGGGTTGTGAAAGAATTCATGAGGCATGTAGAAATACAGAAGGAAGTTTTTTTTAAGTAAAAGAGGAAGGAGAGTCAGCTGGC
>NW_017732165.1:641762-696304 GCF_001890085.2 Hipposideros armiger
TATATATATATTTACACACACATATATACATACCCATAGTATATATTATAACATATACATTATATATACATACATATACAAATACATATATTACATATATATGCAATACACAACTGAATATTTTTCTGCCATATAAAATGAGGAAATCCTACCATTTGTAATAACAAAGATAGACCTTGGAGGCATTATGCTAAGTGAATGAAATAAGTCAGGCAGAGAAAGAAAAATACTATATGATCCCACTTACAAGTGGGATCTTTAAAAAACAAACAAACAAAAAAACTTCACACAACCCAAACTCATTGAAAAAAAAGATCAGACCTATAATTACCAGAGGCAGAGGGTAGAGGAAGTGTGAATTGGAAGAAGGTGGTCAAAAGGCACACATTTCCAGTTAAATAAGTACTAGGGTTGTAATGTACAACATGTTGACATTGCTATATGACACATAAGAAAGTTATTAAGAAAGTAAATCCCAAGAATTCTCATCCTACATGGAAAACACTTTTTTTCTTTACTTTTTCTTCTTTATATTGTATCTGTATGAAATGATGGATGCTAGAGTCAAATCTATTGTGATAATCATTTCACAATATATGTAAATCAAACTATCATGTTGTATACATTAAACTGTATATATTATACAGTGATATGTGTTAATTATTTCTTAATCAAAATGGGAAAATAAATGGCTTCCAAGCAAAGATCATATCCAGGAAATGCCAGGAAAATATAATTCAATGGTGACAAAGGATGTAACTCTAAAATCTTCTGTTAGAGCTCAGAATGACCTAAAGTAACATTCAGTCAGTAAATGTCCCTGAACAGATTAAGGTGTGGCTTAAAGATCCCACCAAACAACAATAAACTCACAAGCATTTTAAGGGCACTGTCCCTCAACCCTCTCTGAAGGAGCTCTAGGTATAAAAGGAATTATTTTGAAGAATGTTGAAGTAATGAAAATGATTCTTAACCAGGAGAAATTTTGCCATCCTTACCCCTGCCACCTCCATCCCCTCGGTACAAAGACATTTGGCAATATCTAGAAATATTTTGGTTCATCATAACTTGGGGAAGTACTACTGGTATCTAGCAGGTGGAAGCTAGGTATGCTGTTAACTTTGTAAAGTACATAACTGTCCCCTCACAACAAATACTCAGCTAAAAACCAATATACCGATAGTACTCAAGTTGGAAAACCCTGTCTAATGGAATGAATTGTGATAAGATTCTCAGAAGACCAACATACTTAAATACATATCTATACATATATATTTTTTTTCACAAAAATATCATCAGCTTGGATTGAAATGGAGAGAAACAGTACAATATGGAAATGTGATTTTTGGACTCCCAAAATTCTATTGTCAGGAAGTTACTGAGAAAATCACTCAGCTGCAAGCACATGCTACCAATTGTATAAAAGGAAGGATGAACCTCAGAGAATGAAACCAAGAGCCTAGAAGAAAAGGCAGACTGCAATCATGGAGGGTTAGTCACAGGGCTTAAGACTTAAAGACATTCCAACACTTACGCCACTGAATTTCAAATTTGTGATAACCAGTGACGCCTTCATGTACTGCATTTTCCTCTTTTATGAACAAAAACCTTCATATCAATTATCATATTTCTGTCCTTTCATTTTATGCTGAGTGTGCAGGGGTTAAATAATTTGTCTCAATAGTTTATCAAGTGAGGATAGAATAGTCACGCAGCTAAACTTATGGAACTCCATGAAGGAGCCTCATCTGTACCTGGACCTAACTTAGATGACAAGGTTCTGGATTTTGAGCAGATGCTATAATGGAAACCTTGGAGGTTTTTGGAGGCCTTTGGAGAATGTGAGTTTAATTTGCATATGGAAATGATATGAATAATTAGGAAGACAAAGAGTGGACTGTGACGGCCAGCCTTCAAGATGACCCCCAGTGTTTCCCTACTCCATTATTCACACCTTTGTGCAGTTACCTTGCACATAATATCAGGGTTGATTTGTGTTTTTTTACCTGTGGCTAGGTGAAATATTACCCTAAAACTTTGTGACCTAAAACAACACTAGGTTTTATATTAGAGTTTCTGTGGGTTAAGAATCCGGGCATAGCTTAGGTGGTTCCTTTGCTTCAGGATACGTCACGAATCTGTAATATAAATATTGGTCAGGGCTGACTTTGAGAAAAGCTACTTCCAAACTCATCCATGTGATGATAGGCACAGCTCACTGCCTCAGAGTTTGTTGAACTGAGGGCATCAGGTTTTTTTGACAGTTTGCCTCATTTCCTTGCTACCCAGGACCTCATGCTTGTAACAAAGGTTGTTGATATGTTCACAGGCTATACTAGGTAGTTCAAAGAGTTGTTATGAAGATTAAAAGTGTTAATGTAGATAAAGTATTAGTACCAGTAACTGACAGCAAAATATAAGTGCTAGCCACTATTTTAACTACTCAGATATCTAACTATTACATTGTTTTGTACACCTGAAACTAATAACAAAAAACCCCCACAATTACTCAGAAAGAAAGAGAAAAACATTCATGCAATGTATTTATTTTAAACAATTCATATTTTGTTAATTGCCAGAACACCAAACATTATGCACATAAATGCATAAATTATTGAAAAATGAAAAATGAAAAAAGAACAATCTCAGCATTTATTATTCCTTTCTATTCACTTTCTTTCAAATTGGCAGTTAATTTAAGAATTAAAACAGAAGTACATTATGTAAGTAATCTTATCACTAGCTTGCTAAAAAAAAAGAAAAATTTAGCTATCATATTTACAATATATTCATATAGATTTTGTTGTTTAAGTCACAGAGCATACATCTGGTATAGATTAGCAACAGAAACCTCCTGAAGGAGAGAAAAATAAATGTATAATAAAATACGATTATAATTGAGTGACTAAACAGTCAAGCTCATATATTATCATAAGCAAGGAAACTATTTCCAGGATAAATGATGGAATTATACTAACAACTGTGATTCCCTACTAAAATAATATACAACAAATTAGGTTTTTATGTGGAGCCATAAAATTTTTAGATGACTAAGTTACTCATATAATGTACAGACTATCTCTGTTTTAATGACTCACACAAATTCAGACACCAGTTATTTATGTTTACTCATTAGTAGCCTGTTATGTAATTACTAATAACACATAATATCCAAATACCATGCTATATACCCAGAATGATTATCCTCAAATTCAATTACAGGCCTAGTAACTTAAACAAGCACAATCGCTTACACATTATTTTTAAAGCTTTGTTCTAGCATATATTTGTCGTTGTAAGAGAAGACATTGCATGTTGGTAAACATTTATTACCTAAGATTAAAGGAGAAAAAAAAAAAAAAGGCCTCTTGATGCTCTAGTCTTTGTTAGTTATTAGCCAGGTTGGAAACTGTCCAAGAAAAAGAGAGTAAATCCAGGGAGAAGAAATCCATTATCAAGACCAGTGTCTGAGTTTGTCTTTTTTGATTTTCTGATGCATTATAAAGGCAGTTAGGCACTTTCTCTAAGTTACAGGATTTAGAATAAATCAACGTACAATATATCCTTATTATAGTATCCTCCCCTACTGCATTTCCAGAATGCTCACTGGTCAAAGTGCACTGACCCTATATGTGAACCTCAAACTTACTTCCGCTCTTGCCCGAGACAGTTTTCTTCTGATTGATACATGGCCATCAGAAGCCCTACACCATTTGCTATATATCTTGCTCTACATCAATTATTTCTTCATTCTTTTAATACACTTAGAACTCTTTATTTCCAAACAGTAAGTGTATTGAGCTGTCCAGAGTTCCAAACATGCATCAAGCAAAATCTCTCCAAATTAAGGTATCTCATACAGGTCAGGGTCCTCATCTCTACAGCATCCCAATGCTCTGTGTGTGTGTGTGTGTGTGTGTGTGTGCGCGCACATGCATGCACACATATACAGATGTGTGACAGGTATTTAAAGGCTCACATATATAACTACATATGAGTATTTTGACATTTCCAAGAATATTTAATGTAAATCACTTATCAATATTTTAGACAATACCCAAGTTATGTTGCAGAGAACGGTTTGCTTTGGATCTTGCTAAGCATCAGTTTTAATGTCCAATAGTTAATGGTCATTGTGGGGTCTGAGTGTTTCAAGCAGGGATGGCTTCAGTGGTGAGGTGAGGTACCCAAACAGAAAAAAGCCTTGCAGGGTCTTTAACACAAATGCAGCAACACTTTATTTATATTTCTTTATTTGTTTGTTTGTTTATTATTTATTTATTTATTTATTTTTTGGTGAGCCATCCTGCCACCTGTTGGCAGCTCAGCGGCAGCTCAGCTCGGGCTGGGCATCGAACCGCTGCTGCTCTTGAGCGAATACAGCAGCACTTTATTCAGCAGCAGCAACAGAGGCAGAACTCAGAACTCAACCCTGTTAAGCAGAACTGGGGTTTTTATAACACAATAACAATAGTGTCTTGGTGCCAGCACACATGCGCACTAAGAGCAACTCACATAAACAAGCTGTTGTCTTGCAGTCCTGCCTGGACCTGGAGGAGTCGGGCCTGCGGGTCTCCAAGCCTGTGAACATTTCCTGGCCCTGGGAGGCCCTGACAGCTGGACCCCACAGCCATAATACCTGATTTCTTCTCTGGAAGCTTTCATAGGCTCTCTGGAAAACCAATTAATTTGAAATAAAAGTAGTTGTTCTATTTTCCAAATCAGCCAGATTTATGTATATTCTTGCATGAATCTAATAGCTGTGTCATAAAATAATGATAAAGAATAAGCAAAAGGGAAAACAAACACTACAATATACTATGCAGCAATTGGCAATTTAAGGAATGTATTTAGTGCAAAATGGTGAAGGCAGAAAATGGAGTTGTTTACTCCAAATCCTGGGATAATCTTTTAAACATTTAAATTTGTGAATTATTTCAAAATGGATAAAGATCATTAACATTAGCTGTTCCCATCTGTCAATTCAAAGAAAATCTTAGAAAATATTTTCTTTGATGAGACACAAATGAGGTGGCATCTCTTATTACTTAAACTCATAAGTTCTTCAATTTGTTTTAAAAAGCAAACAGATATTTCTTTAAAAATTACTACTTTTCAAATTTTTTTAATTTGTATTTTTATTATTTCTCTTCTAAATGTTTGTATGTATTTTATTTTCTGATATTTTAATTGTATATTGATTAACTTGATAGATTGAGAAATTAGAAAATATATCATGTCATATACATTTGTGATATGCATCTCAATTGTATTTATTTTTGATATGTCTCGATACACACATGTAAACATATATATAGACACACATATAATTTTTCCAGTTTATTTATATGTTTAATTTTCTGAAGCAAATTTTACTGAATTGTTTCCAAACTCTATCTAGAGATTTCCTAAGACACTTTTTTTTTTTTTAAGATTTTATTGGGGAATTAGGGAGGGGAATAGCGTTGGGGAGTCAGGAGAAGGGGAACAGACAAGTTGCTGTTGTTTTTGTTCTTCAGTCTAGTTGTGGAGGACGTTGCTTCACTGGCCTATGTGGGTATTATCATTGCACTCTTCTTGGGTGAGGCCGATTGGTCGCCAGCCTCTGGACGGCCACTCACATTGGCTCTTGGCATTTCACACACGGTAGCTTATGGCAGCCCACTGCAGCCGCACTGCAGCCTACGCCATCGCTGGTGACTCACAGCAGCCCAGCTCCAGATCAAGCTGTTGTTCAGCATCTTAGCTGTAGAGGGCAGTGTCACTGGCCCCCATGTGGGATCTGAACCGGGACCCTGCTACTCAGAGCTGGCATCCCAAGCCAGCTCTTAATCAACTGCGCCACTCGGCCGGCCCCCTAAGACACTTTAATATTGAAATATAGAAAGGTAAAGTGGTGCAAATTATGTCATTTTATATTTTTAAATATGTAGATCCATCTACATATTTTTTGTTTAACTATTATTTCTCACTGAGAGGAAATAAAAAAAAAAGTTAGAAGAAAATCCCTGCTTTGTCAACTCACCTGTCCACATGAGTGCCCACATACTCTGCTTTCCCTGCTGTTATTCCAGTGTCCAGCTAAACTGTTCCATGCCCCTGGCAAAAACAAATTCCTTCATTTTGCAATAGATCCCTTTTACCCTTGCATAATCAAAGACATCTTTTCCCCCCAGCAATTCTCCCTTCTTTCTAGTAATCATTCATTTTACTCTCTATATTGGACCATCTCTGTCAAAATGAAATCTATTATTTCTCCCATCTTACGTTTCTTTTTGGTCCATCATCCACCACCCAATTTCTACCTCCCCAGTTCTGTCAAAACTCCCTTTCAGAGTTGTCTGTGCTCTTTATTTTCAGTTGCTTTCATCTCATTCTCTCTGTTATGGATCTCGAACAGACTTTTTCCTATATCTCGTCAAAAAAGATGCTACTATAAAATTTAGCAGTGACATGTAGGAGCTTTTGTGACAGTCAGACCTGACAGAAGCTAGAACTTTAAAGGGCCTGTCCAATAGGAGCAGAAGTCATGGAGATTCTTATAGAAAGAGAAAGGGAGGATGATAAATAAATGCCCTGCCATTTTCTCCTTGCCTTCCAATCTTCTGCAAGCATCCAACATTCACCTCCTCCAAACAGAAGACAGCTTACCCTGTAAGCTCGGAAACATTGTCCCATGAGTCAGCCCACAAATAAAAACAGCCTTTTTAAGCAAACCCAGACAATGTAGGATGTGTAACAAAGGGAGGGTGGGTCTGAGTGTACACAGGCCTCAGGACTGGTGCAAAAGGCATTTAAAAACATATTTGTTGATTCAATGAATGATCTGAAAATTTGAGGTAGATTGGGAAAATATAATGTAATAATATAAATATATATTAATGTTATTAAATTGAAATTAACTGAAAATAGAGATACATTCTCTGCTGTATATATGAAATGATACATGCAATTATATAATATATACAGCATAATTATAACTATATGTATGTTTATATTATAACTGTACAATTATATATATACATATATACATATATGTGTGTATATATACATATATGCATATATATTATATATATATATATATAAGGTTACCTTCAAAAAATTTTTCTAAATAAAAAAATTCCAAAATTAAATTTAGTTTAGAAATAACTTTTTAGCATCTATATAGGTTCCAAGCACGTTAATAATCATAAAGCTACAGTACATAATTATTTGGTACTTTTGCCAGTTCAACACTTAGAGTTTGGCATTAAGGTCTTACCACTTAATGAAAATAAACAAAACAAAAAATAATAGAAAACAATGTATTTCTTTATAAGACATAGGGTAGAACTTTACTTTGGTAGTCTACCCAGTCTTTCCCAGGCCATGATGGGGAGGAATGATTGTAAAGATGTAGCTTTCCAAATTAAGGACATCTGAAACATTTCTTAACACACCTGCAACTTAGGTGTCCTGAAAGTTAAAACAAAGTAAAGAAAAAGAAAAAAAAAAAAAAAGAAAAAAAGTTGTTACATGTAAGCAAAAATTTATAATGGTTCCAGAAATTTTTTCAGCTTTTTGATTCTGACATTAGACGTTATGTCCTACATAAAAAAATCTTTAAAAAGAATAATATTGGTGGGATATCATACAAGTGATTCTCAGTAAGTTTTATGGTTTATTTCTCATGAGACCACAGAGGCCAGAATAAAATGGAATGACATAAGCACTGAAATGCCAAAATAACTGCCTACCAAATTCCATATCTGGGAAAACTGTCCATAAAAAAATGAAAAATCTGAGGGAGAAATTAAGATATTCTCAGAACAACAAAAGTGGGGGGGGGGTTGTTACTATTAGAACTTCCCTAAAAGAAATGATAAAGGCAGTCCTCCAGAGTAAAATGAAAGGACATTAGACAGGAACTCAATGCCATATAAAGAAATAAAAATCTCTAGTGAATGTAAATGCATGGAAATAAATATAATCCAGTATTATTTTACTTTACGTTTGTAACTCCACTTTATTTCCTACAAGATTTAAAAGGAAAATGAATAAATAAATAATTATATATTTATGTTATTGTATATACAATAGATAACGATGTAATTTGTGACAACATAAAATGGTGGGAGAAAACAAAACTGTACAGGGAAGAGTTTTATATACTATTGAAGTGAAATTGGTACCGATTTAAACTAGATTATAATAAATATAGGGTGTTAAAGGTAATATCCATGGTAACAACAAAGAAAATATCTAAAAACAATGCAGAAAAAAATGTAAAAGGATTTAAAACATTATTCATTATTTAAAAAAAAAATCAAAACAGAAGGCAGTAATGAAAGAAATGAGGGACAAAAGGTATAAAATACACAGAAAACAAATAGCTAATGACTTGTAGTCATTACTCTAAATGCAAACAGATTAATTTGGCCAAACAAATGGCAGAGACTGACATAATGGATACAGAAAAGCACAATACAACTATACGTCGTCAGCAAGACAGTTTAAATTGAAAGACACAAATAGATAGAAAGTGAAAGGATGGAAAAAATATTCTATCCAAATAGTAGCCATATGAGAGCTGGAATGGCTATCCTAATATTAAATAAAATAAATTTTAAATCAAACTTCCTACAAGAGATAAAAGAGATCATTATATATTGATAAAAGGGTCAACTCATCAAGACAATATATAATAACAATGACTGATATGTAAGTACTCTTGTACATTGATAGTGGGAATTTAAAACGGTGCAGCAGCTGTGGAAATTTCTTCCTTAAAAAGCTAAGAAACAGATTTGCACAAAGCCAAAAGTAGAAGCAACTCAAAAGTCCATCAGCAGATGAATGGATAAACAAAATGTGGTATGCATGTACACTGGCATATTATTTAGTAACAAAGAAGCATGAAGTCCTGATCCATATAGAACTTTGAAACCATTGCGCGAAGTGTAATAAGCAATATACAAAGGACAAATATTACATAATTCCACTTAGAAGAAATACACAAAATAGGCTCATCCAGACAGAGAAAGCACATTAAAGTTTACCAGGGGTTGTAGAGAGGGGAGAATGGGGAGTAACTGCCTAATGATTACTAAGTTTATTTGGGTGATGAATAAGTTTTGGAAAGAGTACAGATGATTTCATGATATTGTAAATTTAACACTACTGAATTGTACACTTAAAAATGGTTAAAATGGAATACATATATATATATATATATGTGTGTGTGTGTGTGTGTGTGTGTCTACTGCAATAAAAAAAATTAATTTCAAACAAAGCATTCTCCTTTTACCTTCACACTTATTTTCAAGGAGTTTAGCAAAACCTAAAGCAAGCCTGAGTCTCTCCAGTAGCCTTGAAAAGTCTCAGGCCCTCGTTGGCCCCACTTGAGTAATGTGCTCAATCCTGAATCAATCACATTGATCCTGGAAATCAGGTATTTTGATCAGACAGGACTGACTCTTATAAACAAACCTGTAGCCAGAAGGGTAGATTGTACCACCTGCAAACAGATGGAATTAACCTCTTACAGAAAGAGGAATTCTATTTTCAGTGAAGTAGAAGGCGCTTAGGCAAATCAAAATGGCAAATTGCTGCAGCCATTTTTGTCATATATCTATAATTAAGCATGAAACTGTAAGTTGCGGGAAAAGAATGCTTTAAGAAATAAAACTTTTTATAGGATTTTTAAATTATTTATAGTGAAGGTAACACATGTCTATTTCTCATTATTTGGTTAATCTGTTGTATAATGAAATTTCAAAGACATGGGGTTGCATTCAGTAAATGTACTGTTTCTTAATCTCTTACTTGAAGTTATTTCATAAGATAGGAATAATTAAATGTTAACTAACAATCATTTTGAGTGCTTAACTTTCGAAGTTGGCATGGAAATAAGACATTTCTCTTTGGTTTTTTTAATGGCTCCTGTTTTATGATATTTTCCTTCCAAAATATGCATCCTCATTACAGTACTGAATTCTCTCTAACCCCTAACTTGGTCTCAGCAACACAACACTGGTTTTCTGGCAAAAGCCTTGCAAAAAAAAAAAAAAAAGCCCATTCAATTTCCAAATTAAATGGTTGAATATAATCAACCCTGTTAGAATTCAATTGAAATATATTGCCCAAAAGGAACCTATTTAAAACTATTTGGAGTAATAGGTTTGTCGGTAGGGTGATCTTCCAGATAACGTACTTATATCTGTTTTCAGTCCCATAGTGAGACCTTGAAAGATGAGTATTTTAGACCAAGTTGTGGGGGGAAGATATTCAGAGGCAGAAGTGGTGTTGACATCCTCCAAATCACTTTATTTTATAATATATGGGAGTAGTATGTTTAGGTTAAAATAAGATTGCTGAGCTACTTGACATATTCCAGAAAGGAATATGCTTCTAGACATAATGCCATAATGAATGGCAAAATGCATTTGAATATTTGATGTGGATCTAAGTTTATAAAAGGCAAATTTCTAAGTTGGCAGATAGAAAATTTTGCACACGGTGTTCACATATTGTAAATGCCACTGTCAGATGAATTCAGATATAACTTTCAAGGGGTGATTTTAAAAATTGTGTGACAGCTTTTAGAGGAAAACAATGATTTATCCAACACCAGAGCAGCACAATTTACTACTCGAGTATTCTAGGAGAAGTAGTTACAATATGTTGTTTTCCATTAGTTGCTTGCTTCCCCCTGGAGGATTTGGAGCTAAAATATTTCTATTAATGAAATTCCACTAGTGAATTCAATTTACAGATTGACTTCTTTTAAAATCAGATCATCTCCAAGATCCTTTCCCCTTTTGGTCAGTTATCCCTAATGGTGCTCTAGGAAAAATTGCAGCTTGAGAAGTGATGTGATGGGGTCTTTTTACTACCATGTAGCCAGTTGCAGGAAATTAGGATAATTGAGGCTGATAATCATAAACACCCAGTAGCTTGAAAAAGCAGTAGTTTTAATCATCATAGTGCTTATTTATATAACCCCAAAATCTTCACATGTATTTAGCCAGCAAAATAAAAAGGACCCTTGTGGTATGGAATATTGAATGCAGCTTTAAACTTCTTAACTTCCTCTCCTGAGGTAGTTGACACATTGGAAATCTCTGGCCTGCACTTATCATTATATGCCCAGTTATCAGGACATGTTTTTTAGGCAAATAACTCTGTACTGGGATAATCTGCAGTATGGAGGGAATCTAATTATGGGTCCCACAGCTAGCAACAGCCCATGGTATTTTTCTCCTGTGCTGTGCTGATTCTACTAGAATGTCTTCAAGCATTTCATTAGTTGGACAACATTGGTAATTTTAACATCATTAGTAGGAAAGGAAAACTCTACCCCATTGCAAGAGAAAAAATAAAGTCGGCAACAAGCCCAAGACACATCGCCAAGTGTGCGATATATTGACTCCATTATGGTGTCTTGTCCTTTGTCTAAAGTTTGCTGAAATTTCTCATTCCTGAAAATCTAGACAAAACTAAACTGAAAGTTCCTTTAACATTGTTTCTCCCCAAACTACAGTTGTAAATAATTTCCTAACCCATCATTTAAAATATACTAATGAAACAACCCAGCTCTAGGGAATCACTGGAAATTCTGTATTAAATGTAAATGAGCCATCTTAAATCTTGCCTCTTCGATCTTCCATATTCACTCAACTGCCCTTCCACTCAAGCATAGAGAAGACCTAGAGCTACTGTTCACATTCATGGATAGATATCATTTAATTCTAATCAACCCATACATTTTTTTATTTTAAATTTGTTTTAATAAATCATACATAGAGAGTATAAATAATGTATGAAATATTAGTAAGAACCTATTTAACTATAACCTTGGTTAAGAAAAGAAACCAAAAGTCCCAAGATAGTAGAAGACCCCTGTGGAGATCCCATATCCCTCTTTACTCAGATATATGAGTATGTAACCAGTATATTGACTTACCTGATAACATTCTCTTGTTTATTTTAAATATAGTTTCTTTACCTATTTGTGCATCCTTGAACAAAAATGGTTTAATTTCTCCTGCTTTTCAAATTTGTTGAAATGAAATTGTGCTGTGCATATTTTAATTTATGGGTCATGTCCAAGTTGATGCACGATGCTGTGGTTCATTCATTTTTAGTGTGATAATAATCCACTGTAAATATATGATTTATTCTTCAGTTGTATCCAGGACTGGCTACATAATGTTTTAGGCTTAGTGCAAAATGAAAACATATGGCACCTAGTTCAAGAAGTATAAATAATTTTACGATGGTGATAGCAGAGGGTTAAACCAAGCGTAGGGGCCCAATAAGACAGTGTACATCACACTCCAAGAAGCCAATCCTATTCTATCATTGATTTATATTGTGGGCTATTTCCGTCTTTGGTTTTCTTTTATTTTCTTTTAGCTAGCAACATAGCTGGTATAAACATCCTGCTAAATTTCACCTGGAGCGCACATTCAAGAGTTTCTCTTTGATAACTAAACCTGTCTGTTTGCTGTTTAAAAGATAGGCGCCTTTTAAAGGTAGCAGTTAACGGAGGGCTGTTTATCAAAGAGCTTACCACAAATTATGTTTTCAACACAGTAGATTTCCCTTATTTCACATTCTTACCATTCCATTGTATAATCTGTGATGTGTCATACTATATCCTTGAGATTTTAATTAGCTTACTAATAAAATGATGATTAATCTTCCTTCTATGACCTATTGTGATGATAACTGGATTTGAAATTTCACTTTATTGGTGTGAGGAAAATTGAGTCTTTGCAATGCATGTTTACTAATCATTGAATAGCTATGAATTTACTAATCAATGAATATATATATATATATATATTCATTCTTAATCTTTTTAGATGACCTACAATTATATTTTATAATTTTTTATAGATTGTTAATTAGAATTTCCCTTCATACTTGATAATTTTCATTTAAGACTTGTACTTAGCTTTATTTATTTTTAGTTGCATGTTTATCTAAATAACAGGCTACTAAATAATAGAAAAGGAAGGTCCCTATTTCTTGCTGTTAAGTATCAGATTTTTCAAGAGTAATCTATATTTGTTGTCTCAATTTTCTGATTATAGACTTTAATCTCATTTCTTACTGGCTAATCTACTAAATTTTAGTTCTTTTGGAAGATTATTCACCACAGAATACTAAAGTCAAATAAGTGTGAATCTTCCAAACTTGGTTCCTGTTTGACCTCTCTCCACATTTCATACTTTCCTTTTTAAAGCTCGGCTCTTATTTGGCAACAGTGCATGTTCCTGACTCCTTTCTTTTCAGCATGACTGCAGAGTCACCCTCACTGATAAAAGGAATTCTTCTAAGTTGCTGCCTTGATTGTTTGCTTTTTTAAAAATAGCTTTTCAGAAGTTGACATCTGTATTTCCATAGCTTTAAATATCCTATCTAGTCAACAACTCTCAATTTTACACTGAAAATACCACTGTCCTATTTAAACTATTATAGTATTCAGTTTTTAGTTACTTGCTGTATCCATATTTCTTTCCACAGAAAATATCATATAGTTCAATGATGGCAAAATTCACATAATCCTTATATCCCCTGTGTGATAAATGGTATCATTTTTGTAAAAAATGTGACAATTAAAATACTCAACTCTTAGGAAACAGAACTCTGAGTAGCCCTAAGACTCTAAAGTGGTTTGCGGCATTTACATGTCTGTGTCAGTGAAACTCTGTTACCTCATGGGCGGTAAGTCATGATTTCGGAGATTTTTTTTTTTTCCCACAGCCTTGATAGATGTATTTGTGAGAAAATTTGTATAGTTTATTAAACAGAAATAGAACCCCAAAATAATTTCAATTCAGCCTGTATTCTAAAATCTCACTCATTTTATGCTGCTGAGAGTTTACTTCTTTCCTTCTCAGTATATACTCTCAGCTCCCATCTAAATTTTCTCATGGGTTGTCATCTATATCAATTATGAATAGATCAAATAAGTTTCAGGATTTTAAAGTTCAGCAAAAACAAATAATGAAAAACAATACAAAGCATTAAAGTGTTTAGGTTGGAAAATAAGAACAGAAAATATTTATGGAAGCTTATTATATTCCCAAGACTGTGCAAGGCATTTTGCATGCAGTAATTCATTAACTCATTTATTCACATAGATTGTAATGGCTTCCTAATTACAGAGAGGGAAAATTGAAGCTTAGAGAAGCTAAGTAATGTATCCAAGATTACTCAAAGGGGTTGAGCCACTAGGCTCAGAATTGGAAGAATCAAAGTCCTTTGCATTTAAATGGTTCTTCCTGGTGGCTGTTTCCCACATAAAGAAATGCATGATGACAGAAGGCAGTAGTTTTATCTGATTCAAGAAAACTGTGAAAAAGAAATATTGTCCAGACAGCTGTGAAACAAGACTCCTTCAGAGTGTGAATCCCAAAAGGACTTGCTCAATTCTGATTGAAGTTACTTTCAGCACAAAAATTCCGGGCCATGAATCTCGATATAATACTCAACTTCTTTGTTTCTAAAACATCTATTCAACATATTATTCCCACATATTTTCCCTGTTGTATCTCCAAAGTATCATATTCTTTTATTACCATTGTAGCAATGATCTATTTGGGAATAAGTGAATCATAGCTAGACTATCTGAATAACAGCAAGCTTTCTAATAACTATTACTATGAAATGAATGTTTGTATCCCCTCAGAACTCATATGTTGAAATCCTAGCCCCCAAGGTAATGATATTAGGAGGTGGGGCCTTTGGGAGATGATTAGGTCATGATGGTGGAGAAAAAATTGTTTTGGACTTGCTCGGGCCCTTTTACCCTTTTCTTACTATTTCTCTCTTTTGGAAGAGGAGTGTCTACACTATACCTGCCGCACTGTGGTATTTTGGAAGCACATAACATGTTTGGTTTCTTGGGTTCACAGCTGAAAAAGTTTCCCTCAGAATAAATCGTACCTTTAGTTTCACCCACATCTGATTTAGATAATACTTAAATGACATTGGGACTTAGACATAAAAATTGATTCTGGGAGAAATTAAGGTTTTTGGGGCTATTGGGATGGAACTAGTATATTTTTCATGGGTGAAGGACATGAATTTTGGAGGGTCAGAGGTGGAATGCTATGGAATAAATATTTGTGGCCCCCCAAATTTGTCTATTTAAATCACAACCCCTGAAAGTGATGATATTAGAATGTGGAGCTTTGGAGAGGACATTAGGTCATGAAGTTGGAGCCCTCATCAATGTGATTAGTGTCCTTATAAAAGAGGCTCAAAAGAGTGCCCTACCCCTTTCTGCCATGAGACAACATGCCACAAAGACAGCCATCTATGACCCAGGAAGTAGGCCCTCATCAGATACTGAAACTGCTACCTCCTTGATCTTGCAGTTCCCAGACTCCAGAAATGTGCAAAATAAATTTCTGTTGTTTATAAGTCACCTAGCTATGATATTTTTTTATAGTAGCCTGAATGGACTAAGACAACTATATATACTTTATTATTATTATTATTATTATTATTATTATTATTAATCAGGGAAGGACTAGAGATTACAATAGTGAGTTAAAATCTGTGCCCCAAATAGAAAATTCTTTATTATTTAGAGAAAGGAAACATAGAGCATGCTTATGAAAAGATTTATAGATTATCTCCAATTATCAAAATAATAGCGAATATGAAAACAGAGATTATATTACATATACCCAAAAAGTGTAATAGAAAGGAAATAACAAAAAAGGAAATAACAAAATAAAAAAGTATAAGAAATAAATTAGTTAAAACAAATAATGTAAACATGTCCTTTTCGTTATGACTTAAACTATTGTAGGCCATATTATTATTGTTCACAATTATTTCCACTTCTTCCTGTGAGAGAATTACACTTCCCTGCCCTAAAGACCTCAGGATTCGTCTTACTTTGCCATTGTAATATAAGTATAAGTGATACTTCCAAGCAGTTTTAGGAGTTAGAACATGGTAGGCCATGGTTTCCTTTCTTAAGTGCAAAATTCTTCAAAAAGACTGATTGATATCCTAATGTAGTTGATGTGGACAGAACTACACTGGCTCATTATGGGTGTGTTACCATGAGCTTGAAGTAAACCACTATATTTAGAAACCACAAGATTCTTGGTTTTGCCTTTTTCTTAAAAATCTAGGTTAACAGAATCCTACCTAAAGAATACTGCATGGAGGATTTTAAGAATCACATATAAGCCTTTTGATCTACCCACATGTTCCAGCTATTATGTCCCCAGCTCTGTTGTTGGGATGGTGATTCAACATTGAAAAAAAATGTCAAAACCTCTCCCTTCGTAGAACTTACATTGGAAGGAGAAAGGCAAATCAAATACTTAAATTTTATAGAATGTTAGAAGGTGATAAATATAGTGGAGGGAAACAAAGCAAGGGGAATTGATGGAGAGTCCAGTGGTTGGGAGGATATTGAGCATTTTAAATAACGTTCTCAGGAAAGGTATAAATGAGAAGAAAACATTTTAGCAAAGATTTAAATGAGGTGAAAGGGCAAGACTTGAAGGTAGCTTGGAGAGGAAAACTCTATGCAGTGAGAGCCACTGGGACAAAGGTCCTGAGCCAGCAATGTAATCATGGCAAGAAAAACAACGGGGCCAGATGAGAGTGAGTGAGAGAAGGCAGGGTAGGGCATGAGATCAGAAAGAATGCTGGCCAGATCATGTGCGGCCTGACTTTGGCTTCTCTACTGAGGGAAAATGGCAGCCACCGGAGAGTTTAAACAGAAATGCAGTGAGACACAGCCCACACTGGGTCTGGTGCTGTGGTGTACTGAGGACACGGAATCCAGCTGAACAGCGGGGAGGATATACCTCTACTCCAGGGTGGGGGGAGCAGGGAGTGGGGAGAGTGGGAGTGAGGTTTCCTTGAATTCTGGATTTAATGTGCAAAATAGAGCCATTTGAGTATGATGGCTGATTAGGAGGAGAATGTGATTAAAAGAAGGTATCAAGGATGATTCAAGTTTTTGCCTGAGTGACTGGAAGACTGCCACTGCTACCATAGAAATCTGGAGGAGATGGGGATTGGGGGCTCTGAAAATCGGGAGTCTGTTACATTAATGGGCATATTAAGTTTGAGATGTCTATTAGGTGTCCAAGTGGAGATGTTGAGCTACTAACTAATCTATGGTCTGGAGCTGACGAGCATTGACCAAGCTGCGGGTAATACATTTAGGAATTCAGTAGATTGCTTTTAACACCATGAGAGGGGTAGACGTTTCCAAGGAAATGACATTTGAGGCCTGATTTTATAATCACTTGTATCATAATTTCTGCTAAGAGAAGTGATAAAGATTAGAGTTATAATTATAGTTTAGGAAATCTTAGGACAAAAATGTTTATTAGCTTGATTATTAATATGTTGATTGCCAGACCAATTATCTGACATATATCATATATTCACACCAACTAAACTACAGAAGGTGCCAAAAAATATATATACACATTTTAAGAAATGAAAAAAACTGTATTAAAATTGTAATATACACTGATAGCAAAAGATGAATACAAGTCATTCATATACATTTTTTTGGCACCCCTGGTATATGCAGTATATATCTTCTTTTTCTTTAATAAGATGATATTGTCTTAATATTTTATAGGAAAATGACATGTAGTCACTTATTTGAGTTGTATTTCTTAACCCCTTAAATGACAGAATGCTAAAAACTGTTAAGAAATTTCCCATGCAGGCTTAAGTTTATTTATGAAAAAATAGATATGTGACAAATATATTAAGTAAAAAAGAGAGGGAAACATATTATGACATAATTCTAATGACAAAAGAATTGTAACTACATTGAAGTTCTTTTTAAAAATTATATTATTCTGTTTTCTAGAAAAATGTTTATTATTGATAATAATGTTAAATTCAAAAGCAATTCAAGGAAGTCAGCAAATGGGAAACTATTAAGAACAATTGAAATTGGAAATGTAGAAAAAGTTATCAATCAATTCACTCTAATTCATATTATTTTTTTTAGGGAGGCAGGGAGTCATCAAGCCTTAGTCCTATTTGGTTTTTATAGGGGAGATTCCAAACATTTTCAAGTGATAGATACTTCATACAAATTTAAGAAAAAATAAAAAATATATATTCTTTTTACCAATATACAAAAGCAGGCCTCTCTTCCTTCCAAATGTAAAAATAAACACAAAAATATCAAGGTACAGGCAGAAATAAACAGCCCTGACAGGTGTCAGCTCATAGCTGACATAGCATTAACTGCTAGACTATGGTGTTCTATAGAACATAGTCTCACAAACTCCAAATATCAGATAAAATTACTCTACGATACTGATGGAATAAAACAAACAAACTATCCCTGTAATTACTGCTAAGTGTGTACATGCATGTGTGTGCGCACACACACACACACACACAATCCACGCAACATTGGGCAGGCAACAAAAAAAGAACAAATAGCCCACTTTCCAGGTTACCACAAGTAACTGCTACTTTTTTTTCCAGGTACAGTTTTAGCTTTGGCCTGTTTTTCCATCCTTCTAGAAAACAACTATTAAGATACTAATCAAGAGGGCCTTAATCCTCCCTCCCTTCAGCTCAGCTTAACTTTAGTCAGCTTTCTTCCTGAGGATAGGTCCCTGACCTCACTTTTCTCAGAGGATTTACTTTAGAAAACTTTTATTTTAATTGTAATTTTTTTTTCTCTGCTCCTTTGAGATGTAAATCTTCTCCCGCCCTCTTGCCAGTTTTATAACCTAGGAATGTCTTTCTCATGGATATGGAAGCCATCTTTTTGAAAAATATAATCAAGAAAGATAGCTCCCCTATCTCCCAGTCTCCCTGGAAGGGTAGGAGCCTAACTTCTTCAATAAGCACTTATTAACAAACACAGGTGACACAGTCACCTTGAACAACCTCCTGCCAAATAGCACTGCCTCTAGCACTTTTCCATTAGATCACCCAAGCATTTAAAAATTGCCCTGCCTTTGGCTGCAGTAAAGTTGAGTTCAACCTGAGTTTCTGCAAAAGGCTGAGCCCCTACTACAGTCTTCCTTGAATTTTTAAATCCACTTGGTGCACTGAACTCTCCCCCAAATCACCTAACACAACCACAAATCCTACAGTAAGCACCTGCTACCACCATATCACTAAGATGTCCAATATTTCTCCATAATGTTTATTGTTTGACTGTTGGTGTATCTAGTACACTTGGCTGATGAGCACAAACAAGACTATGTCACCTATAAACGGGGGTTGGGGGGTGGGGGTAGGGTGTCTTTGTGAGGGGGCGTGTGGGGGTGGATTCTAAGTCAGTTAAGAAAACATGAATCAAAAGTTTTCAAAAAATAATAGCCTGTGGCTTTTGGAGAAATGAAAGGACAGTTCTTGACTAAACTATTAACATGTAACAGAAGCCCAAACACTTAACCACTCCAGTTTTTCAAATTCCTTTACATTATCAAATAATATAGGAAATTAAATAGTACAAATGCACACACATTTGTAGCATGATTCATTCAAGCAGCATTAGAAGTAGAAAAAATAATTCTATAATATTGCAAAGTGTGTTAAATCCTGTTATTGCAAAGGCATATGCCTTTTAAGTGGAGTCTTGAAAGACAAGTAGAAATTAGACAAGGAAATGGCTAAGAATTTAATGAAACTTACATGAAAGAGCTCAATGATTGGGGGCATGAAATTTGATGAGGTCTGGTTCAGGAAAAATGCACAGATGGCTTGACTTGTGAGTTCTTTCAAATATTAAAATAATAATAATAATAATAATAATAATAATAATAATAATAACAGCATTCCTTCATAAACTCTTTCAGAAAATAAAGCAAACACTTCCCATCTCATTCTATCTAGCTACTATTACCCTGATACAAAGCCAGACATAGAAAACATAAAAATACATAATTTAAGATCAATAATCCTCATGAACATTGACACATACATTACTATAATAGCTACAAACCAAATTCAGCACCATATAAAAAATTATTACACACAAAGACCATGTAGAATTTATCCAAGGAATATATTGTTGTTTTATAATCAGATAATCAATAAATCTAATAACCATACTAATAGAAAAGGGTACCAAAACCAAACTGCATCAAAATCTCAATAAATGAAGGGGAAAAAAATGACAAAATCAACATCCATTCATGATTTTGAAAACATTCAGCAAACTAGAAAAGAAAGTAATTTCTTCAATCTGATAAAGGGCACTTACAAAAACTTCACAGATTACATTATGTGCAATGGTAAAAACTGAATATTTCCCCGCTAAGATTGAGAACAAGGCATGAATGTCTACTTCACCACTTCTATTCAATATTGTCTTGTAAACTTTACCTTGTACAATAAGACAGAAATGATAGATAGATGATAGATAGATGATAGATATAATAAATAGATAATAGGTAGATAAAATAAAACAGCATTTATTCACAGATGGCTTGATAATACATGTAGCAAATAGCATTTCAAGGAATCCACAAAAGAACTACGAGAGCTAATAAATAAATTTAATAAGGTTGCAGGATTCAAATTCAATATAAAAGTCAATTCTATTTCTATACCTTAGTAACAAAGAAACAAAAAAAAAGAAATTGAAGAAACCATTTCCATTCACAATACCTTCAAAAAGGACAAAAAAAATCAAAACAAAATATAGGCACAAATTGTAACAAAAGAACATAAATAATTTTTAGAACTACAAAATACTGCAGAGAAAAATTAAAGAACATCTATGAGTAAACAAATGGAGAAAATGTTCTATGCTCATGAATTAGAAGAAACAATATTGTTTGATAATTTTCCTCAAATTTATCTACTAATTTATTGCTTTCCCTTTCCACTTCTTTTTAAAATTGCCAAGCCGATAATAGTATTTATATAGAAATCCAAAATATCTAAAATAGCAAAAGCAATCTTGCTAAAGAACAAAGTTAGAGAGCTTGTAATTCTTGGTTTCCAAACTTACTAAAAAACTACAGGAGTTAAGACAGTATCTGGTACTGGCATAGGATAGACATATAGATCAATGTAATGATACTGAGAGTCCAGAAATAAGCCCTTGCAGGTATTCATTTTCAATAAGTTTACCAAAACAATTTAATGAAGAATATAGTGTATTCGATAATTTGGGTGCATTAAAAGAGAATGAATTTAGACTCTTTCTGCATGCCATGTAAAAACAATATAACCTATAGAAAATACAAGAGAAAGTCCTTGTGACCTTGGATTACATTAATAAGTCTCAAATGTGACATTAAAAGCATATTCCATAAAAGAGAATAAATTACAAATTCGAGTTCATCAAAATAAAATATTATTCTTCAAAAGATACCATCAAGAAAATGAAAGGACAGCCAAAATAGAAGAAAAAAAATTTTGCATATCATATATTTGATCAAGGACTTTATCAGAATGTTTAAATAAATCTATAACACAACTTAATAATATAAAAACAAACATCCCAATTTAAAAATGGGCAGAGTTGAATGCACATTTCATCAAAGAAGATGCATGAGTAACTAGTAAGCACATTAACAGATGTTCCACAACATTATTCATTTGGGAACTGCAAATTAAATCCCCAATAAGATACCAGTATATACCCGCTACAAGGCTATCAATAGGGACAGGGAGACAATAACAGGCTTTGACAAGGATGTAGACAACTTAGGACCATCATATATTGCTGGTGAGAATGTAAAGTGGTACATTTTAGAAAACAGTTTGGCAATGTCTCGGAAAGTTTAAAGTAAACTCATCCCTGGACATGACAGTTCCACTACTAGGGATTTATTCAAGAGTAATAAAAACACATTTATACAAGGCATGTGCACAGTATTTATGGTAGTACTATTATTTATACCCACAAACTAAAAAAACTGAGATGTCCATCAAATGCTGAATGAATGAACAAAATACTACATATCCATATAATGGGATATATTCAGCAATAAAAAGGACCAAACGACTGATGCATGCTGCAACATAGGAGAACCTCAAAATCATGCTAAGTGAAGGAATACATAGTCCAAAGACTACATAGCATTTGATCCCACTTCTATAAGCTGTCAAAAAAAAAAAAGGCAAAATGACAGAGAAAGAAAGCAAACTGATTACAGGGTAAAGCTGAGAATGGATTACCTGCAAATGATCACCAGGGAAAGTTTTCAGGTGATGGGAGTGTTCTAACATTGGACTGTGGTGCGGTTGAACAACTATATATATATTTTCTAAAAATAAAAAAGAGGGGTGAGTTTCTTTATGTAGGTGCCTCTCAGAGGATGTGATAATGGAGCTGGAGGATGGGAAGGACTCAGGCTGAGGGAAAGTATGGAGGGCAGGGATTAAGGGCATCAAAGAGCCTTCCAGAATAAGGAGCATGGACAGAAGGTAAAAGGCTACCACACCAGGATACAGTGAAGGTGTGAAGACAGAAATGTGGTAGTTGCTGAGGACAAAATTTTCATACCCGAAAATTTTGCATGAGTTTGACTCTAACCTCTCCTCTCTTGCATAGAATCAAATGGAAATCTCCTTCCAATGGGGTGTGGAGGGTGCATGAAAGAGGGTCTCAACCCCAACAGCCCTTGATCTGCCTTCCCTGGTGAGTCGGGGCCTGGGTGGAGATCTGAGTGCCAAAAATCCTGTTTAATTTGGGGGTATCTGTCCACAATGGAAGGATCCAGCTCTCAAGACTGGAAACAGAATATACAGGTAGACACATCCCATCCTACTGTGTTCCGCCTCCTTGCAGAGTAGTTTCCTCCTTCCACTGGAGAAATCCTTCCTCCCTCCAACTCCCTCTCTGTCTCAAGCTCAGGGAGCTGGCTGCCCAAGTACAGACACAGATCCTGGGATGGTTTTACTAGGGCAAAAGCGAGAGGATACCAGGGGACGTACTCATGACCACTGAGGTTCCCTAGGAGGGAACCTTGTCTACAACTCATTGGACAACTTCTTATCAGCCGCTTCTAGCAGCCTAGGCTTTATGGACAAGCAATGACCCCATGCTCAGAAGAGTCTGTGATGTGTTTACTTCTCTACTATCACAGTCTTGGAATTCTGAATAATCTTATCTTTGAACTTGCATTTTGTTAAGTGAAGTCCAAAAGGACTGGAGGAATCGAGTGTGTAGAAGAGACAAGCACAACATGTGTGTCTTCCACCATTCATGGCCATCCCATTCACCTATAGTGTTTAGGATGTCCCAGGAACACAGTTTCCACATGGAACCACAATGCATGGGAGCTTAGCGAGGTCCAAGTGAGTACAAGTTAAGAGAGTTATGTCTCTATCTGTGCTAGTGGGAGGGGTAAGTGCTGACAGCTCCACACCCTGAGAGGCCATATTCTGCTTGAACTAGAACTTGCATCAAATGCAGAGAAAAAGCAAAGGTGTTCTAAGACACATGTATAACCAAGAAACCGTGTCACAAATTCTCTTATTCATGTTATTCCCCTGTGTTAGCCAACCACTTATCCTGAAAATGATGACAGAGCAGGAATAACAAAAATAAGGCAGCCCTTTTCTTTCAGTCTTTCCATATGCATCAGCAAGCTGAAGGGAGAGTTTTGGTGGTGGTATGAGTGTATATCAAAAAGTGAAGCAAGTTGAAATAGTTTTGTGTAGTGTTTCCATCCTCCTGGTAACAACAAAACATATTAGCATGTATGGGCTACAAAAATACAAATTGTGTAATTTCAGACATTCTACACACTTAGTTAAAGGTTCTTATATTTGCATTTAAAACTAGCAATACACAATATAAAAATGAGTAGTAAACTTCATGCTAACAAAGCAAAATTTATTTTTTCTTTACTTCAAACAACATTATTTGCGAACAAAAAACAACAGGACTAATGTATAGATTATGGAAAAAACTTAATATTTGAGTACCTTTACTGCTACTTTTTACACTGCATTAAGGAGTCCATTATTTTTATTTTGCACTGAGCCCTGTAAACTGTATTAATTGGCCCTGACTGCTAGAGGATTTTTGACTGGCTATTTTGAGAAGGTTGTAGGTTTAAAACTCTACCTTTCCTGGAGGCAGTACTTTTCTGTGCTTCAGCTCTTCCATTAGACATGAGATTTGCATGAGTCAATGACGGGATTGAGTTAATTTCTTAGATTTATGTAGGACCTTCCATTTGAAAAACTAAACTTGATCTTGCAAATCCTGCCAGTAGGAAACTGTTATTGTCCTGACAACAAAGCTGATCTCTGCTGTGACATTCTCTAAGGGTTTGACAGCAGCCCCATGGCTTATTATAACCAAACTGCTCCCTGTTCACGCCCATCTCCCACCATTACCTATAGGAGCATATGTGGCAGACAGTCGCTGAACTATTTTAACAATGTAGTTTGTTGACAACTTGAGCTCTTTGCATTTATTGGATTTCAGACCTAATTTCCCTGTACTCCCACTGGCTACTAAATCACAAACTAAGAAACAAAACATAAACAACAACAAAAACAATAATACCACCATCAGAAAAATTAATTGAGCTTATCAAAAACTATGACTCTATGTCCACTAAACAAAGTACATTATAAGAGAAGCAAAATCAAGCAGAGATTTAGGCAAACCCTACCAATAGCCAAAAATGCAAGAATATTTCCTACTCTAAATAGATAAAACAGGAAATAGTGACTGAAAGACATTAGTGTGCAAAGTACCAAGTGACACTGCTAATCTTGTTTACATTGATACTTTCTGTTAAAGGATTAGGGCAGCAATTGAAGCTTTAAAAAGCTTCTTTTCCTCTTAACAGGAAAACTACCTGAATCATAGAACACACTCCTCTTGTTATCAAACATAAATAAAGAAATTTAAGGGGACATGAAGAACTTTGAAAATAAGTAGATCTAAGATAATAAAATCATAGAATTTTAGACTTGAGGAGGGACCAACTTTCTATCTTTCTATCATTCTTACTCAGTTGCTCCAAAGGCAGAACTTCTTGCAATTCAAAGATCCAATACACATCTTGTTGCTCTGATTGGTCCCTCACTAACATGACCCTCCCATCTTTATGCATCCCTTCAGCAGAGTTCCAGGGTCTATTACTTCAGCCATTCTCATGCCAATACATTCAAATCTATTTACTATTTTATTTTTTTCTCCCCTATATTAACTTGAGTAAAATCTGACTTCTTCATAACTTTTAGCAGACATTGTAAAGTGGTTTGCAATGTTGTTTGATATACCGTAAAACTGTAGAGCTGTAAAATATGTTTGTGTAACCCCAGCTGCTTTCATCACTGCTCAGTTATCTTTGTTTCTCTAGGAAGATTTTTTTCTCGTTTTCTACAAGGGCAGTTCCAAATGGTTTCCTTGTCTACATCTTCTGGTTTCCTCAAGAAACTCAAAGAAAAATTGCTCCTGAGAGTGTTAAACAGGCATGGAGGACTTATTCAAGGCTGTCGCAACCGGGAAGAGAGGGTGAGTTTAACTCTGCTGACACATAAGGCAGTTGGGTTCATAAGCCCTGTGGTGAGCTCGGTGGAAAAGTATTAGAGGTGTCAGCAGGGAGGCTGGTCAATGTGATTGGGCCATCTGTTTTGCTCATTGGCATGAAATGAAGATTAGGCTCCTAGGCTCCTACAGAGACTGGGAAATAGGGGTGATGTCATGGTCCTTGATGATTAAGTTTCAAAGGGATGGCTCCCGAACTCATATTCCTCGGTTGTAAAACTGGCAAGAACCTGTGAGATTTACACCTCAAAGGGACATAGAAAGGATCCACAATGTAAGGTTTTCTAACATAAATCCTCTGAGAATAAGGAGTTTGGTGGCCAGCAGCCAAGAAGAAATAGGTCTACAGTTTGGTCAAGCTGAGGGGATTTTAAGGCTTTTGTCATACCCCTCACTGTCAGTCAATGAGGTCTGCTTCACATAAGCCTTTCATTGTACCTGTGAGCTGAGCTATCTCTCTTCCCAGAGAAGCTCTTTTCCTTATCCCAGGCCCCCCTCATACAATATAAACCCCTTTCTCTGTGCACTGCCTTCCATCCATTTGTCTCTCTTAGTAAACTTGAATTTCGCTAACTAGCCCTTGTGTCTTTCACTTGTGAGTCTTTTCTTGCTCCTTTCCACTAGTATCAGGTCATTTACAGAAGAGCAGCAACAACAAAACGCAATCTCTTGGCTCCAAATCACTTTTATCTTACCATCCTATTATTCAGCTTCTGTTTAGTGCCAACTTTATTGAAAGATTTGGTAAAGTCGCTGTCCCCTTGTCTTAATTTCCTATCCATTCACCCATTAATTTTTATCTGTATCACTTACATAAAACTTATTTTATAATGAAAAGCAACAGCCTTTTTATGGTTCCCTTTATATTTGATTTTCAGCTGCATTTGGGTATACCGAATATACTGTCTGCTTTGATATTTACTTAGCTACCACAATACTATCACTTCCTCATTTTACACTTGAGGTTCAGGTATTGTTTTGCTTTCTTCACAGACTATTTTTCTCTGCCCTTTTCCTAAATGCCAGTGTTGTAAGAACAGTGTCCTTCCCCTCTTCTCATCTACACAATCTCTCTGGCAAATCGCACCTGTACACTTCTGTTGCCATTTATGGGATATTAACTTCTGACAATGTATTTCTACCCTAAATCTTCCTCTTGAGTTTCTGACCACACATAAAACTTAACATCTCACTAAGAGTATAAATATGGTACATAACTATATACATATGGTACACAACTAGCCCATCCAAAACAAAATACACCACCTTTACTCTCCAATCCTGAACATGAGCCTTGAATTTCCCTCCTTTTTTATTTATTTTTTCTTTTATTAGATAGCATCGTTTATCTAATTGAAATCTGGGAGTCATCCATGATTTCCTCATTTCAAAACTCAAGTACCAAGTCATATAGTTTCTAAATGTTATACTCTCTTAAATCTATACATTTTTCTCTATTTTGACTGTAACTTTTCCACTTAAGGTCCATTATTTCATCTAGCTTATTCCAACAGCTTTCTGTCTAGAATCATGCTTCGCCTCCTTCTAGGCAACGTTCTAATTAGCATTTTAATGTGTAAATCTGGCTAGGTCATTTATTTATTTCAAAACTTTTTGTACTATGTTCCTTACTTCATATCTTTTATAAAATAGTTAAGTACTTTGAATCTCACCACTTCAGAAAAATTCTCCATAATCCTAAACCCCTCTTGTACTATTTTGTATCTATCATAGTTACCTTTTAGTTCTTCAAGTATTACATGGTCTCATATATCCAAATTTTAATATTTTCTTTTTCTTCTACCTGAAAAACACCTCTGCTTCCTCCACATAAACTTTCACTGGTGTATTAGTTAGCTGTATTGCAGTTACAAACATTGCCAACTTTTCAACATTTTTTTCTCAATTATTTTACATGCTGTCATCATGGGTCAGCTACTATAACTTTACTGAAGAGTACGGTAATTTAATCATTTTCTCTTTAACTTGACTAAAAGACCCTTATTTTTTCAGACATTTTCTTTTGCTGTTGTTTTCTCTGTTTTTGTCAGTACCTTGAATAGTACGCTAGGCTTCAGTAGCAATATTGATCTAATTGAATGTTAGCATTCAGACAAACCTTGATGCCTATAATTTAGATTTAATATGCAATATATAAAGTTTTATTTATTTATTTATTTATTTATTTATTTATTTATTTATTGGATTACATGTTATGATTTTCATCAAGGGAAAGCAAAATAAAAAATTTAGTGTGAAATGGCATGTAAAATCATTATCTGCTTTTGCAGAATTGACAGTAGTACCTCTATAAACTTTTCAAAGGTTATGATTAAGCATATTTCTTTCTAATAAGGTCAAAGAAGTCCAGAACACCTAAAATAAAAACTTGATTAAGTGTTTTAAATTACTTTTTTATTATTATTATTTTACTGCATTTCCAAGGACACAGTGTAAAATGAATTGGAGTGAAAAAAAATTTGAGTGATCAATATCACCATAGCCCAAATTACTGTGAATCATTTGCTCATCTCTAACTATCATGAGCAACTTGAATTGACATTTTCTATATCAATTAACATTATGCTGAATATATTTCAATTTAATTTCCTCTTAAATACCTTTTTTATATGCTACATGGAACAAGATCCTGTGGTGTAGCCTTCATTTCCAGTTTATATGCTTCAGTTGAAAGATAATTTGATTGCTTTTCTTTTGTGTCGGTGAGGATCCTATTAGAAGTTTCCCATACAAATATGAAACTCAGAATTGAGTTTGTAATTCCCTGTGCAGAATTACTTGGTCTACTCATGTGACCTTTTCTAAAGAATATGAACATTTTTGTCTCTTATAAGACATAAAACGAGAATAACTGAAAGTAAAATTCAACTTGTATGATAGATAACCGTCCTAAGAGCTACACTCCTCCAAACATAGATAGTAGAAGTTGCTTTAGTTCCAGCTCCAATTTACTCCCTTAGACTATTCTAATAGATAACTAAATGATTTCTCTATATCTAAAGACACCATGTTTCAATTAATTTATTATAGCCAGAGTGATCCTTCAGACTTTTAATATAATCTTATCATTCCCCTGCCTGAAAGTCATTGAGACTTTGTTGAAGGGTACTAAGATACCTATTTCACTTTTAAGAATTTGTTCATTATTTATTTTCTTAACCAGTAATAATTGACATATAACTGTGTTCATTTTAGGTATACAACATAGTGATTTGATACATATTGATATTGCAAAATTATTATCACAGTAAGTTTAGTTAACATCTATCACCACATAGTTACAATTTTTTTCTTGTGATGCAAACTTTTAAGATCTACTCTCTCAGAAACTTTTACATAAACAGTATTGTAAATTATAGTCATCATGCTGTACACTTATATCCAAGAGTTATTTATCTTATAACTAGAAGTTTATACCTTTTACCACCTTCACCCATTTCACCCATGCCTCAGCCGCTGCCTCTGGCAACCACTGATCTGCTTTTTGATTTATGAGTTAGCTTTTTTTTTTTAAGATTCCACTATAAGTGAAATCATAAAGTATTTGTTTTTATCTGCCTCACTTATTTCACTTACCATAAAGCTCTCAAGATCCATCCATGTTGTTAAAAGTAGCAGGATTTCCTTCCTTTTTATAACAGAATAATATTCCATTGTACATATATAATCACATTATCTTTATTTATTCACCCACTGATGGACTCGTAGGTTGTTTCCATGTCTTGACTATTGCAAATAATGTTGAAATGAACATAGGAGTGTAGATATCTTTCAGAGATAACGATTCTGGTTTTTTTTGGGTAAACATGTAGAGGTGGAATTTCCGGATCACATGGTAGTTCTATTTTTAACTTTTGAGGAAGCTCCCTACTGTTTTCCATAGTGGCTGCACCAATTTTCATTCCTATCAATAGTACATAAGGGTTCCCTTTTCTCCACATCCTTGCCAAGATGTGTTATTCCTTGTCTTTGGATGATAGTCATTCTATAAGGTGGGGAGTGATTTCTCATTGTGATTTTGATTTGCATTTCTCTGATGATTAATGATATTAAGCACCTTTTCATGGACTTATTGTATATCTTTAAAAAAATGTCTATTCAGTACCTCTGCCCATATTTTAATAAAATTGTTTGAGTTTTGTTAGTATTTTGCTATTGCATTGTATAAGCTCTTTATATATTTTTATATTAATCCCTTATCAGATATATGATTTGCAAATATTATCTCCCACTCCATAGGCTACTTTTTCCTAACCCCTTGCCTGTATGATTTTAATAGCCTCATATTTACTATTTCTATTTATATCCTGTTCCCCCCAATACCTCAGACATGCTGAGATACTGCCGCTATCCTTGAAAACATATATTTGAAAGACAAAATTTTAAAAAGTGAGGATCAGTGAAATACAAGGTAAACAGGAAAATATAAGAGAATATAGATTTCAGGCATGTTAAGTTTCAAAACCTTGAACAAAGGATAAAATATTCAAAACACAATTCTTAAAGTGAGTCTCTTGCCTGTCAACATACAATAAAATAAATGCCAGATAGATACAGAAGCTAACTAAAAACTCAAACATGATAGTTGAATAGTTAATCAAGTGTTTATTTTATAATAAATTTTAAATGCTAACATTAAAGTAAATTTAGAAACCATAAAAAACTAATGGATTGTACATGATAAAAATGTAAATATCCTGCACATAAATAATGATTATATGTAGTAAAATTAAAGAGGAAGCCAAGGAAACTCTTTTCACATGTAACAAAATCTTAACTTAAATAACCTGACTATATAATGAACACTGCCTATTTAAAAAGAATACAGAGTAAGATACCCATAAAAATGGGTATATGATTGAAACAGTCAAATCTCAGAGAAAAAAAAAATTAAATGCATAAAATCTAACTGCATGAAAAATAAAGAAAATAAAAAAAAAATGAAACTATATAACAGCATTTTTTCATAGTAAATTGCAACACTTGTAAAGAATTATAGTACTCATTACTGTGGAGGAATTTAATAAAATATGTGCTTTTATACTCTACTACTTTGGTTAAGCATTTAAATAAAATATTATGACATTTGTGAAGAAAATTTAGCAGTATAAATTAAACATTTTTAAATGTGTACATTTTAACTTGGTAATTGAACTTGGAAAATTATCCTAAGGGAACATTGAGAGATGAGATCAGATTTTTATGTACTATAAAATTCACTGTACTGTTTACATGAAGGAAAAAAAATGGCTTACATAGTCTTCCCTGTGAAAACTATGAAATTGATAATGTTCATCACAAGACATAAGAAAAGCTCACAATATAATGTTAAGTACAAATAAATAAATAAATAGACAAAGCGAATTTACCATATAATCTTGTGTGCTTGTGTATTTGTACATGTAGAAAAAGGAAAAAAGGGGGGGGGGAAGGGAAAGGAAATGTAACAAATGCCACATATCTATAGCAGCTTTTTTCTTGGCTGTGACATTTCAGGTGATTTTTTAAAAGTTCTTGTTCACACCTTTTGTATTTTCTACATGTTCTGCCCTATTTTTTATACTCAGAAAAATATATAGCAAAAGAAAAAAGAAGAAGCCATCCACTCCCACTTAGCGTAAAGAAAATAGAAGAGGAAAAAGGGAGAGGGAAAAACAAAACAAAACAAGTAGTTATTTAAATAAGCCAATTGCAATTTTATAAACAACCAACATTCAAAAACAGTAAAATATCAGTTAATTTCCATTTGGTAGTATATGAGAAAACATTTGCGGGGAGGGCCCCATTCTCCTGGGCTCTTTGTGCACTGCTCTGGTCCATGCATTCTGAATCAGAATGCTTAAGCACAAGTCAAACAAACCATTCATTTAAAAAGGCTTCCTCTGCATCTTTCTGCCCCCTTCCCAATCTCACTAAGATAGCTAAGCGACCTAGAATCATAACTTCAGGTCTCCTCATCCCGTCCGTCCCTTTGAACTAGATCTCTTCCCAAGTGTTTTGATGGCAACTGAATTAAATGTTCTTTCTCTTCTGAGCCCTACCCTGGTCCTCCGACAATCTGGATTTAAATGTAACTCCCAAAGAAAAGCTTCATCCAATGAGAGTGAGAGCCACAGAAAGAAACAGAAAAAAAGTGGAAGCCTTCAGGAGATCAAATGTCTCCAGTCGAATATCCAAATTAGTGAAAAAACAGAAACCACCCTAGGTATTTTCATCAGAATTTAAGATAGGAAATTATGTGATTATAAAATCATTGTATATGAACTAGAAAACACAAAGAAACAAACAGAAAATCAAGCACCTATTAATAGATTGGGCCTCCAGAAATAATTTCAGAACACAGCAGATACGAAATTCCAGGGAACTGACACCACGAGCACAATCAGAAAAGGAAATAAGCTGGAATTGAAGTAACACAATATCACAAATAAAATAGTTAAAGAAATAATAAAATCCACTACCGTGGAGGCATTGTAAGTATTCCTTTCAAAAGACAGAGTCACTTGAGGCTCTTCACATGAGGATTCGATGTTGCTGTTTGCTTAATTAATGGCTTAGATCTAAAAAGATAATGAAATTTCTCTTAGTTCTCTGAGAGGTCCAAATGGTTACAACTGGGTCCCGAGAGTGCCAGGAAGACTGAAGTGTTATCTCTCTAGGTATTTATATTTGAAAAGGAACAAAGCCCAGAACTCGTTTGTATAAAGCAGATGGATTATACTTACATATGGAAGGGTTAGACTTAGAGCTCACGCCCCCATTACTTTTCTTTTTAAGAGGAGAGCACCCCTCTATAAGCAGGGGGAAATTGTATTTCTTTGCCCTTCCCCTATGGAATGTCTGGAGACTCGTGTAATCTCCACTAACTCTCATTGCATTACACTAGGTAAGACCAGGGCAAAAGGAGAACCAATGCACTTACTTATTGTGAAGAGATTTAATAAAAATCTGTCTCTGACCCAGAATACCTCATGTGCATTCAGAATAAAATGAACAAAGGTAAATATTAGAAATCCCATAATCACCAAAGCCACAGTAAGCAATTCAGAGATCAGGAAGCTAAAACACCCACAAAACTGGAGAGTAAACATTGAAACATTTTTGAAGTAAAAATCTACATCATCATAACCTTGACTGCCTAGAAAAGAAAAGGATAAAAAAAATCACCTGTAGCAGCAGAAAATTGGGCTCTGATTCATGTTCACTGCCCAAATGCCACATGAAGGAATCTTAGTTTGTGGAATCTAATTGGCACCCAGAATTCTAGTTTTCAGGCAAACCTGGAAACATAGTTTGTATTTTTGTTGTCATTTGCTCTCACACCGCAGAACACATGAATGAATGCTGAGCTGAATATACCCAAACTCTGCACATCAATTTTCTTCTTCCATTACATTCTGTATTTATTCTTAGGAAAACCCATCCTCCCAACCAATGAAGCTGGTTACATGAACACATAAGGTAGAGCAGGAAAGATATAATAATAAACAACACATTGTTTTTTTGCCAGAATAATCATACACTATTTAATTTCTCTGTGATGATTTCTTTGTTCTCTTTTTATGCTTTTATGTTTTTGTTCTTGTTTGTGACCAGAGCTTTATATAGGTGGGATTACATGTGGAGAAAACACTGTTCCATATACAAATATATAGTAAAATTACACTGCTGTAAAATAAAGAAAAATCAAAATATGTCCCCATGTTCTTTGGGATCTGGAAATACTGTCAAAACAAGTTGGAAATATCTGGGCAGCTACAATATGGGAAGGGCTTGTTAATTACTTCAAGTTGACATTTTTCAATATTTCTTGAGGAAGCTGAGAAAAGTGCTCTTCCATTCTGGAAGATATAAATTACGTAAGTGTCAACATATTTAAAAACCATAGAAAAATATGATACTCAGAGAATGACCATTGCCCTGGTAAATCCTGCATAACACAGAAACATAACCACCCTCCAATCATGGGTACATGGTAGACTTTTCCTTTAGTAGATATAAAAGAGCTCTAAACATGAATTTTTATCTTCCATATTCCTATCTTTATATGTTTGTTAATTAATATAAGATGAAATTTCCTGCAACAGGGAGGAAAGGAGAAATGCCTGATCAAGATTTCCTATAAGAAACATATGTAAGAGAAGCTATAAGGAAAGACAATCTTGAAATAGAAAAATATCCCAGGGAAATGGGGAAAAAAACAATCAATAGAAAATGTATTTTGTCAATAATGAACAAAACATTTAATTAATGAAATCTAGGGCTTATTTAGGAAAACATTCAGAATTTAAAAAAAAAGACTCTCATAACATTCTGAAAAATGGGGTGCTAAAAGTTCCAAACTTGAATCTGTAAAGCATGTTTTGGATAGGTTTAATGGTAGAGAAACAATGATGGATTTATTGAAGGCAGTGGAGATGGGACCTCAGATAAAGAAATGGAGAGAATATTTGGGCTAAGATCTCCAGGATGATACTTCAAGACTTTTCCCTTTTCTTTCCTTCCATTCTACTCACCGAGCAGCAATGAGTCAAATGTTCTACAATTTTTTTTGTTAATCTAAACAATATCTCAACTGTTAACCACTTGTAGGAGCAAAGAATATAGCCTGGCCTAGAAACTCTTTAAGTAGCATGTGGAAGAGGGATTTGGGTTGCAGTCTCAGAGGTCAGAGAGTAAAATAAATCTTTAACATCTCCTCTTACCCTTATGACTAAAGAAAAGATAAACGGTCATTAAGGGTTAATTAAGGATTAAGGTAATTAAGGTAATCAAGGACTTATTTAAAACAAATATCATAATAAAGTGATAGATTGCATTTACAAATTTTAAATTAATTGAATCAATTATTATAAGCATTAAATTGATTTTCTTGAAATGCAAGAAAGAATAAATAAATGAAATAAAGGAAAAAATAAAATAGAGAAAATTTTGTTGTGCTGTGAGGGACAAACAACAGCTTACAAGTTCAACACATTTTGAAACAAGTAGAAATGTCAGATTTCAGTAAAATATGTTGATTTTCAAAAGAAATATTTTGAGCTCTTCCAGTTAAATGGTGTGTGTGTGTACCCGCGTGTGTGTGTTTATTTATTTATTTAAAAACTAGTCTCTTGGTCTACATAGGATAAAGCATCTCTATAGTCACCAATGTTGCTTGTCTCCTTAAGGAATATAATTTTTGATGTAGTAAAGTTAATCCCCTCACTATTTATCACTTTTTCAAGGAACCTGAGTAATTTTCAGATTACATAGTCAGACTTAACGAAAAATCCAAACTAACTAATTTTCATTAGCAATTAGAAGTCTTCATAATCAGAGCTATGTCCAGATTAAATATGCATATTTGGATGCCAACCACGATGTGTAACTTAATATGTCACCTGTGCTAGTGTTACCATGGCAACATTACAATTAAAATTATCCAAGTTAAAAGGAATCAACTCAGTGTGCAATTACTTAACAGTGCTTCAAATGCAATATAATGCACTGATTCAGAAAACTGCAAAAATGGACAGATTTTTTTCCCCCTTTTTTCTCCTCATTCCTTCAGAAAAATGAGACAACAAAATTCAGGGAAAATGAAAATTGTTGATAATTATTAAGCATTCTATCAGTCAATACTTTTAGAATCCAACAAAAAACATATTTAAAGCAATTATCTTTGTCATTCATTCCCTTATCTTTCCTTTTTTCATCACTGTGGATTTCTTATTTACATCTGAACAGAAGAATTAGAGAAGTCCACCTTAGTTAAGCACCACTTTTGTATTATTTCACACACCCCTCTCCCCCAGCTCCTATTTAATAACCGATACTCCAATGCTAGCTTCTAGCATCAGAGGTGCTAAGGCGGTATTAGCATCAGAAGTGGAATGGCAGTAATAAGAACAGTTTCCTCATGTGCGTACCATTATATATATATATATATATATATATATATATATATATATATATATATATATATATATATATATATATACACTGTTTTAGTTGGGTCCTTCTTTCCAAAGATCCTGAGACAAAGACTTGAGTCCAGTTATTTTTAATTGAGAAAAGAGCTGGAGAAGTACAAGTGATGCATTAGGGAAAGTGAGATGAATCATAAAGTATATGGCAACGATCAGGTTTCTAATAAAAGCAATCGGGGCTCAATTTCATTGGGAACCCTCTGAGGTAATGGGGGAACGAACACGTCTCAGAACGAGCCTAACGGGGAACGGAAGGCTGAATCATTTATGCACAGATTTTGTCCCCCATTGGTTCAGGGCTGCTTCAGCAGTGTCTTTGTTCTGCCCTTTGGACGTTCCTGTGTGGAGCTCAAAGAACCCCTCTCTGCTACAGAAAGTCCTCAGCAGAGAAGAAAGACAGCCATAGGCCCTTATCCTGAGCAGCCATCAGAGGACTGAGCTGTCTTCCGACAAACTCAGGCGAGCTAATGAGAAATGGAGCAGACATCAGTGGAGTCTGCTTTTTATTTGATGCCCGGCTCCAAGCCAGATCCTGGGATGAAAATAGTTAACAGGACAAATGGTGATTTCTCATGGAGTTTATGGAATTCATGATTGCAAACAACTCTAGACAATTAACTCTGAAATTGAACGATTTGATTACATTTGGTACATTTATGTAACAACTGACATTTTTGTCTATGATTTTTCAGCATAAGGGGATCACGCTGCGCCTGCTTCTCCTCCCCAACAAGCTGCATGGTCCTGCAAACGACCTGAGCTCTCTGGGAACACAGATTCTCTGTGCTTGTATAGAGGTTTCCATTACTATAATTTCTCAGGCCTCAGTCCAAGGTGGTAGGGCAATGAACAGACATAAAGCTTTTACCCTTAGTCTATTTCACTATCTAAATTACTGTTATACATTTTCTAGCTCTTGGGGAATTAATTAATTAATTATTGATCACCTGGTCTTATGCTCTGACTCCTTTAGGACACTGGATTTTCATAAACTGAAAGTCCATTTAAACAAATCACAAATCAAGGGTTATTATCAGCACCTCAGAAGCTCCCTGATGCCCCCTCCTGGTCCCTACTCAACCCAAAGTAGTCACATACCTGATTTTTATCACCATTAATAAACATTTTCTGCTTTTTAATATAACATAAATGGAATCAAATAGTATGTACTGTTCTATGTGGGGCTTCCCGTCTTCAATATTATGCATGTTATTGTAAGTAGCAATAGATAATTCTTTATGGTTACTTTCAGATAATCTATTTTATAAATTAACTACAATTTATTTCTTCTACAGTTTGTAGATACAGTAAAACCTTAGATTGCAAGTAACGTGGTTTGCGAGTGCTCCACAAGACAAGCAAACACTTCTAATACATTTTAATGTGGTAAACGAGCGATGTCTTACAATACGAGTAGTTTGCTTGCAAACCAACGTATTACTGTATTTGGTTTATTTCTAGTTATTGACTACTGCAACTAATGCTTCTATGAATGTTATTGTGTATTTAGGAAATGTATGTATGCACGTCTGTTTATATATACGTAGGAGTGGAATTGCTGGACCATAGGCTATATGAATATGTTCAACTTTATTGAATACTGATAAAATTTTCCAAAATGATTTTATCAGTTTTATTTTTAAATTGCTTGTTCAGTTAGTTGCTGATCAGTAAAATTATAACTGTTTTAGGTTTACCTTGCTAGACCCACATATCTACTTTAATAAAATACCTGTCCAAAATTTCAGTTTCTATGTATAATCATTTTGACAGCAAATACTCATAATTTATTTCTTCTATTCAAATTCTCATTTTCAAATCTCATTGCACTGATGAAAACAACCAATTTAACGTTGGATAAAAATGTTGACGAGGAATTGTTTTAACAGGCATTTTGAATCAATGTAAATTTTGGAATAAAGACCAATATTTTATTACTAAGTACACGGCTTGCTGAAGGATTTTTGTAAATACTCATCAGAAGATTAGCTTTTTTCCTAGTTCTCTAAGCTCTTATTTTGTCATGAATGGGTGTTGGATTGTATGAGATGTTGTTTTTGCATCTACAGAGACACTCTTATGTTCCTAGGGCTGCCATAAGAAATCCCAATCAATTTGGTGGCCTAAAACGACAGAAGCTATTCTCTTACAGCTCTGGAGTCTGAAAGTCCTCCCAAATCAAGTCCTGCCAAACCAGGGCTATACAAAGAAGGCTCTGGAGGAGAATCCTTCCTGCCTCTTTCAGCTCCTGGTGGCTTCAGGCATTCCTTGACTTGTAGCTGTGTAACTCCAATCTCTGCCTCATCTTCACATAACCTTCTCCTCTCTATGTTTACTGAGTCACACTTTCCCTCTGTCTTATAAGGGTGAATGTGATTGATTTAGGGCCGGCTCAGATAATCCCAGATTAGGGCCACCTCTCAAGATCCTAAACTTAATCACATATATAGTCAAATCAAGTAACATTCACAGATTCCATGGACTTTACTTCGATACCTTATGGGTGACATTTTTGGACCACTACATTTTCATATCTTTTCTTTGCAATATGGTGAATTATTTTATGTTTTAAGGTAAAACAACCTTGTGCTTCAAGGATAAATCCAATTTGATTATGACACATTATACCTTTATATATTGCTAGAATTTGCTTAGCTTCTTTTACATCTATATTCATGAGAGATAGTATGCTGTAATCTTCTCTTTCTTATAATATTTCCTGGTAACATTTCGGTATAATGTTTATGCAGGCATCATTAAATGAGTTTGTAATGTTCTTTATTTTCATTATCTGGAAGAACTATTCAAAGGTTTGTGTTAGTTTTTCCCTTAAATGCTTGGTAGTATTTGATAAATCATTTAATCCTAGAGGGTTATTTATCTGAGAATGTCCATTATATAATCAATTCATTTAATATATTTACTACTAGTTAGCTTTTCTTTTTGTTTTGTTGTTTTTTTAATTTAAAAAAATATATTTATTGGGGTGACATTGGTTAGTAAAATTATATAGGTTTCAAGAGTACAATTCTATCATACGTCATCTATACAACATATTGCATGTTTGCCACCCAAAATCAATTCTTCTTCCATCAACATATATTTGATCTCCTTTACTCTCTTCTAACCATTACTTCCCGCTTACCTTCTGGTAACCACTAAACTGCTGGCTGAGTCTATGAGTTTTTGCTTGTTTGTTTGTCTTGTTCATTTGTTGCTTTCTGTTTTATATCCTACATATGAGTGAAATCATATGGTTCTCGAGTTTTTCTGTCTGGCTTATTTCGCTTAGCATGATAATCTCAAGATCCATCTTTGTGTCATAAATGGCATTATTTCATCTTTTTTTAGGCTGAGTAATATCCATCAGTATGGAATTACAAAAGGCTCTGAACAGCCAAAGCAATCCTGAGCAAAAAGAATTAGGCCAGAGGTGTCACACTTCTTGAGTTCAATTTATACTACAAAGTAACAATATTCAAAATAGCATGGTATTGGCAGAAACACACACACAAAACCAATAGAACAGAAATGAGAGCCCAGAAATATATATATATTTATATCATATATATATATATATATATATATATATATATATAATAGATAGATATTTTTTGACACAGGAACCAAAAACATAACATACAATGGAGGAAAGAAAGCCTCTTCAATAAATGGTGCTGGGAAAATTGGAAAGTCACATGCAAAAGAATGAAAATAGACTGCTGTCACTATACATCAAAATTAACTCAAAATTGATCTAAGACCTGAAACAATAAATTGCCTAGAAGAAAACGTATGTACTAAACTTATGGACTTTGGGTTTAGAGAGGATTTTATGAATTTAACCTCAAATGCCAGGGAAGTAAAACCAATAATAAATGAATGAGACTATATCCAACTAAAAAGCTTCTGCGCAGCAAAATAAACCATCAACAAAACAAACAGGCAACTAACTGAATGTGAGAAGATACTTGCAAACAACACCTCAAATAAGAGGCTAATACCCAAAATATATAAAGAACTCAAAAAAAAAAGAAATAAGAAATTATTTTAAAAAAAGACTCAGACAATTCAACAAGAACGAGAAAAAAAATCCAATAAAAAATGGGCAGAAGACCAGAATAGACATTTCTCCCAAGAAGACATACAAACGACCAACAGATATCATGGAAAGATGTTTAGGATGCTCAACTTCACTAGCTATTACAGAAATGCAAATCAAAACCACAACGAGATACCACCTCACACCTGTTAGAATGGCTATTATCAACAAGACAAGTAATAAGAAGTATTGGAGAGGTTGTGGAGAAAAAGGAACCCCTATACACTGCTGGTAGGAATGTAAGTTGGTACAGCCACTATGAAAAACAGTATGGAGGGTCCTCAAAAAATTAAGAATACAATTACCACACGACCCAGCAATCCCTCTCCTGAGTATCTACCCCAAAAATCTGAAAACATTTATCCATAAAGATATATGTACCCCTATGTTTACTGCAGCTTTATTTATGGTGGCCAAGACATAGAAACAACTGTAGTTTCCTTCCATAGATGATTGGATGAAGACGATGCGGTACTAGTTAGCTTTTCATTTTCTTATTGTGTCACTTTCGGTAATTTGTGTTTTTCTAGTAAGTTTTCCATTTCGACTAATGTCATATTTGTTGACATAAAGTTGTTAATGGTATATTTTAATACATAATATAAGTATGATTTACATGATGAATCATTTTCATTCATAACACTGGTATCTTGTACTTTGTCTACATGATGCCATTAGTCTTGTTAGAGATCCAAAATTTTATCAGTTCAAAGAACTTACTTTTAGCTTTGTTGATTTTTTCAGTATAGTTCAATTTGTTTCTTATTAATTTGTGTATTTATCTTCAGCATGCCCCTTCTTACTTCTTTGGTTTAATATATTATTCATGTCTGTCTTCTTCAGATTGATATTCATGCATACTCCCTTCTAACGTATAAATTTAAAACTATAATATTCTCTATAATCATTTTAAAAACAGCTTTTAATCAAATTTCACAATGTTTTGTGTCTTATATTTTGATTTTTATTCAGTTTAAAAAATATTCTAATTTTCACTGGATTTCTACTTTGACCAAAGGGTTAAGAGTGTATTGGGCCGACCAAGTGGCTCAGTTGGTTAAGAGTTAGCTTAAAAGCATGAGCTCTGAGCAACAGGACCACTGGTTCAATTCCCACATGGGTCAGTGATGCTGCACCCAAGCTGAGCTGCCACTGAGCTGCCAACAGGTTGGCAGATGACTCAGCTGGTGAGAGCACATGCTCCTAACAACAAGACTGCCTGTTCGATGGTGGGCTATGTCCGCCCGCAACTAAGACTGAACTCAGCACCATGAGCTGAGCTGCCACCCAGATGGCTCAGTGGATAGAGTGTGAGCTTTTAACAATAAGGCTGCTGGTTCAACGCCTGCATGGGATGGTGGCTACGCCCATCTGCAACTAAGATTGTAACACAGTACTTGAGCTTAGAGGCCACGAGCTGCCGACGGGCAGCCAGATGGCAACTGGCACCCTCCACAACTAAGATTGAAGAACAACAACTTGGCTGGTCCCCCTCCCCAATTCCTCAATACTGTTCCCCTCCTCCAATTCCACAATATATATATATATATATATATATATATATATATATATATATATATTTTTTTTTTTAAAGGGTGTGTTACTTAATTCACATTTGGTGTTTACTTATAGGAGCCTGTTCCATGGCTCTTCCATAGCTTTGGGTAGTTTGCCAGCAATCTTTGGTTTCCTAGTAAGGAATGTGTCATTTTTCTCATTTCTTCCATGATTTCCTGTTTATGTTTTGCATTCATCAGTTTGGTATATACAGAGAGTGCCAAAAAACTGTATAAACACTTTAAGAAAGAAAAAAACTGTTAAAAAGGTAATAATATTACTGAAACAAAAGATGAATACAAGTCATGTCTGACTTCTACAATTACAAGAGGTGCTCAAAGTGGTTACCATCAGTGTCCAGAAACTTCTCATTACAGCGAACTGTTGCTTGAGCAACGTTGACCAAAGTGTTTACTTGCATACATTTGTTAAGCACCCCTGGTGTATGTATGTATACACGAAGGCTGACAATTAAGTTCGCGAACTTGTTGCAATGATGTTGCTAACCTTTCTTGATATCAGAGTGGTCATCATGATGAATTTGTACCAACTGGACAAATAGTTAATCAAGTTTACTATTTGGAAACGCTGAAAGGATGCAAGAAAAAGTTAGATGACCTGAACTTTTGGCCAACAATCATGGCTCTTTCGTCACGACAATGCACCAGCTCACATGGCACTGTCTGTCAGGGAGTTTTTAGCCAGTAAACAAATAACTGTATTGGAACACCCTCCCTACTCACCTGATCTGGCCCCCAATGACTTCTTTCTTTACCCAAAGGTAAAGGAAATATTGAAAGGAAGACATTTGGATGACATTCAGAACAGCAAGGGTACTACGACAACAGCTCTGACGGCCGTTCCAGAAAAAGAGTTCCAAAATTGCTTTGAAGGGTGGACTAGGCACTGATGTCAGTGCATAACTTCCCAAGAGGAGTACTTTGAAGGTGACCATAGTGTATTCAGTCATGAGGTATGTAGCACTTTTTCTAGGAGGAGTTTGTGAGCTTAAGTGTCTGACCATGTATATATGTCCATATATATGACTAAATAAATAAATATATATATTTTCTCTCATGTGTAAAATCTCTGATTATTTTTTCTAATATTTTACCTTTCCTGGGCCTATCCCCTTCTCCTTTCCTTCTGAAACTCCATTTAATATGTGATGGAAGTCTTTCATAGCACATTGTGGGTCTTAGCTCAGTCAAAGTAAAATCTCCATATCCTTGCTCACCAAATTTTCTTTTCCTGGTCTCTACTAAATGTTCAGGCTCATTTTGCCACAAATAATCCTTTCCTATTTTTTTTAATTTTTTTACATTATAGCTGTACTGAATGTATTTAAGATTTTTTTAACCTGTTATATCTTTTTAACATTCTAATCTTTGAAAGAGCTGCTACCTCTTTATAAAATATTCCTCCCCACCTTCCGTCACTCAGATAAGTATTCATCATTCATGTATCAGCTTAAACATTCCTTCCTCCAATGAATCCATACTTACCTGTCAAAGCCAGCCAAAATAAAAGAAACTTAAGATTTCAAGTAGACATAGTTTATCATACTTTATGAAAAAAAATACATTTGTGCATTCATAGCATATTCATATATTTTTTTAAATGCCCAGTAGCTCAAAGTTGGATTCCAATTCCTTAAATTATGGATACTATCTCAGAACTTTAGGGAAAAGAAAAAGTACAATGTAAAAGTTCTCCGTTACATAACTGGCTTTGTTATGAGCTCAAAAGCATACAACTGAACAAAGGTGAATTGTTATCATTGAGATTCTGTGACATTCAAGGGACAAGGAGCAAATAAACCGCTGTGATATTGCAATTTTGATCAACCTCGAAGATGTTCAACTCAGGATTCCTGGTTCTGAATGAATGTATCATAGTAGACTTGCTGATATCTGAAAATATCAGTATTGGTATACAGTGGTTGACAGCAGAGATTTGGGTCATTTTGAAAAGTATTATAAATATGTAGACATAACCATGTGAACTACATTCCATCTCTAAAATATAATCATATTATTAAGGAAGCATTAAGGTCTTGGAAGAGAATCTTAAAGTAGATTATCATAAAAAATAAGTAAACATAAACATATAAATAAACAAACAAATAAATAGCATAGAGATTACTTTAGAAATAAGGTATGATTTGATTCTAATGGCTAACAGTGAGAAATTGTTTGCCAGTTTTTCTCTGACACCATGATTATTGTGTATCGAGCAATTTCTTCTTGAAATCCCTATTTTGTATCTGAAACAGTTCTTAAAGTTCGTTTCAATTTGGAAGTTTAAGTATAAAAAGGTAACTCTGCTATAAATTGAAATATGTCTCTGCAGATCATTGCTATAGTTTTCCACTTAAAATATAAACAATAAATATATTAAGGGACACAACGGTGTATATATTTTTGTTATAATACATAAAATAAAATATAACTGGCCATTGACTAAAAAGACTCAGTCAAAGCATACTCTAATTATTAATCTTGTTTTTGAGTCCAATATTCATTTCGATAATGTGATAATTAGACTCTTCCTCTAGGACCATTTCTCAGAAAGAAAAAGGTCCAAAAAGCAAAGGAAATAAGTATCCCTGATTTATCCTTCAATAGGAAAATCCAATCCTCATGCTACCTACAGGTGTGAGGGCATAGAAGAGCACCATAAAATGACTGAAACTATTTCACCCATTGGGGCTATTGCTTTATTCAATCAAGTTGAGGAGGATGGAAAAGGAGACTCGAGTTTACTTCAAAAAGTGTAATGGTAAGGATTGTGAAACTAAGCCATGGATGGTGATGAGCAGTTAATATTATCTCCACTGTGAATTACATCCATTCTTAGTGAAAGAAAGTGTCAAGTTAATAATCTTTTACTCTAAATCAAAGGTCATAAGAAATGGTGAAATTGGGCTTCTATTTCATCTTCTTTTTTCCCCCACACACATTTATCCAATTGGCCTCTTGTAGTTTCTCAGTGCCAGAACAATTTGCTTGAATCACTGTACGGCAAGCCAAGGAAAATAAAAATGGGTAGATATAGTTGGCCCTAAAGCCATTTTGCAACATTTTACTCTGCTCAATTCCTAAAACTTAAGGCGAAGAATCAGTTTCTTTACGATAACTAGCAAAATTAGATGTCCCCTAAAATTAGATGTTCCCATTTTATATTGAGATGAATATAAGTAATTTAAATCTGGATAAAATTCCAGCTAGATTATGTACTAAATGTGGATGGCAAGAATGACTCCGAAAAATGTCTACATGCTAATCCCAGGAACCTGTGGCTATGTAGTGTTACATGGCAAACGGACATTGCAAATGTAACTAAGTTTACATACTTTAAAATAGGGAAATTATTCTGCATTACCCATCATTCACGCTGGCCAATCCAATCACATGAGAGCTTTCGTGGCTGGAGTCAGAGAGATACAGCAGGAGAAGTCAGAGATCTGAAGAGTGAGAAGGATTTACCCACCATTTTTGGTCTTAAAATGGATGAGGTAATATGATGAGGAATTCCTTAAGAATCTGAGAAAGGCTCCTCCTAGCTTACAGCCCTCAAATAAATGGGGTCTCAGTCCTACAACTGTACAGAAGTGAATTTGGCCAACAATGCAAGTGAACTTAGAAGCAGAGTCAGCCCAAGCTTCTGTAAAAGAACGCAGCTCAATTGATACATTGGCTTTGGTCTTATGGACTCAAAGCAGAGGCCCCATCTGAGTCACTCCGGATCCTTTTTTTCTGCCCGGAGATCTGAGATAAGAACTAGGTGTTGTTTTAAGTTTGTAGAAGTTGGTTACAGTATCCACAGAAAACTAATGAACTACCTTTATAAACTCTTCATGAGAGATTCCTGAACTTTAATTTCTACTTTGTTAATAAAGGAATTAATATGCCAATATGAATAATATGGGGAATATACTAATCTAAGTAAAATACTCAGCAGTATTACTGGTATACAATATATTTTTTCAATATATAAAACTGCATTTAAATGTATTTTTCTACATCATAATTATTACCATGTTTTACCAAACATCAATTTGAGTATGAAATAGTTAAAAATAATCATAAGCTACCACACTCAAAAGGATTATTGAATGGTTTTATGAAGAGGTGCTTGATGGTACTACACAGAATGTTTCTGAATTTTTGTATTCCTGTTAAATGAGGATTTCTTCCCCAATCAGGAAGCTATCTTCCTCATGAAAAGAAGAGAAAGGAAATATACTCAACATTATGAAATAAGTGACACTGCATGCATGAATTAATTCCAAATTGAGATTAGAGCCAGGACCACAGTCATAAACAAAGAGAAAATCATTCCCTATCAATAAGCAAATAATGTTTGGCATTTTGTCAAGTTCATTACCCAAATCAAACTTACTTTATTAGTAAAAGTGGTTAAAATCGTTAAACTGTGAACAGATGAGTCACTAGAAATCTGAAACGTGGTTCTTGGCACTGATGAAAAAACCCCCCAAAAACATCATTTTTTTCTGAACACGTATGCAGGACATGAAGAAAAATATATAGAAAACTGCAAACAAAACAGAGAAAAATAGTGGTCAGCAAATAAGATAAACTTTCAGTTAGGCATAGTTTCATTTTTCTCTAAAGATGGCAGACATGAACTCATTGCAGAGACAACTCTACATCCTTTAGAGATTACATTACATACTTTTATTTTAGGTAAGTTCTGTAGTAAAAATACATATGTAATACAAGTTCTATAATATGGGTTCAGTTAAATTTGGGGGATAAATCCTTGTGTTGGGTTTATAAATTTCTAAATTAAGGAATCTAAGAGTTACAATAAGGTACAAACCCAGGGGATCCCCTGATGAATTTAACTCAGGTTCTTTCACCCAGTAAAGGAAGGTGTTCTATCGACATAATCTTACTCTATTAAGCCTTATTCTTTTTATCGTACCAAATGTTACAATGCTTTAAAGAAAGCCCATGTAATGTTGACACAGATATTTCAACTTTGAGGCAAATTTTTTAATGCTTTCAAAATTCTATTTTTTCCATTTGAAGAAAAATGCTAGAAAACTTTGCACCTGTTTAAATATATAATAATATTTATGAAAATTTTGCCTTTGATATTTTACATTAAGTAAATAGATTATTCAAGGTTAAATTAAACAATGTTGGTGAGATATTTTATTAAGGTATAGATTAGAAGTTTAGAAGGTCAGAAAGCTAGCATGCTTCTATCAGAATGTACATCTCTAAGATTTCAACTTGGAGAAAAATTTTCTGCTACAAATACCCAAGAACTGTAGCACATAGATTAACATTAAAACTCTGCAGTATTCAAAAAGCATTTTCAGACATATTATTCATAAGCCAATGTAAAAGCTACATGCAATTTTTGACAGTTTTAAAGGATGCTTTTATGAAGCTTGTTGCTTCTCAGTACCTGTTGTAACAATAACTCCATCTTTGTCACTAGAAGGTCTGATATCAGGCTTTATGTAGGGCGGGATTTCAATAAACACTTTGTTGGCCCAACAATTATTCTGTACTAACCTTGTCTTAACTTATCATGAAATAGAAGTAAAGGAAATAACAGAAGGAACAGAGACACTATTGTCAAACTCCCTCTCCCTTTCTAACTACCTTATTGAGGTATAATTGCCATGCAGAAAGCTGTATAAATAAATGTATACAATTTGATGAGTTTGGACATAAGTATGCATCTATGAAACCATCACCACAATCTATGTCATAAACATATCCATCACCTCCAAAAGTTTCCTTCTGACCTCTTTATGATTATTAGTATATTATTATTTTGTGATAACACTACAATGTAAGATTTACCCTCTCAGAAAAATTTTAAGTATAAAATAAGTGTTGTTAACTATAGGCATTAGGCTGTACAGTACATCTTTAAGACTTGCTCATCTCGCATAACTGAAACTTTGTGCCCATTGACTAATACCACTCTGCAGCCCCCTCTCCCTAGCTCCTGGCAACCACCATTCTACTCTCTGCTTCTCTGAGTTTGACTATTTTATTTTTTTTTTTTTTTTTTTTTTTTTTTTTTTATTTTTATCTTAGCTGCAGAGGGCAGTGTCACTGGCCCTCATATGTGGGATCCGAACCGGGGCCTCTGGCGTCCCAAGCCAGTTCCTAACCATCGCGCCACTTGGCCGGCCCTGAGTTTGACTATTTTAGATTGCTCATAGAAGTGGTATCATGTAATAGTATATGTCCTATTTTTGTCTTGTTTCACTTAGTATAATATCCTCCAGTTTCATTCAAGTTGTTGCAAATGACAGGATTTCATTCTTTATGGCTGAATGATATTCCATAGCATGTATATACCTCATTTTCTTTATCCATTTGTATATCAATGGACATCAAGTTTGCTTTGAAGTTTCAGCCATTATGATTAATGCTGCAATGAGCATGGAGTAAAGATATCTCCTTGAGCTTCTGATTTCTGTTATTTTAGATGTACACTCAGAAATAGAGAGATATTAACTCTTCATTAGATATATGGTGTGTAAATATCTTCTCCCATTTTGTAGGTTGCCTTTGCTGTGCAGAAGTGATTGTCTTGTAGTCTTACTTGTCTATTTTTGCCTGTGTCATATCAAATACCATTTGAATACATTTCTTTGAGTTATGGTTGCTGGAAGTAGACCATCAGCCTAAGGTGAAAGGTACTTTATCTATTTTTATCCATATGATATTTTCATTTGTCTCCATTGTGTTTTCTTTCTATATTTGTTCTTACTCTCATTACCAAACTTTTCTTCTCCATTTCTTTATTTACATAATATTTCATATATTATTAAAATATTAGTCACAATGGGTCTGCCCTTCATTCCATGAAAATTAAATCAGTAAAAGTCTCACCCTGAATAATATTACTTCATTAATATGCACACATTGATTTTTGCCACATTTGTTCCTGATGAAAAACATCAGGTTCAATTTTAAAATAATTTTTAATTTTTAATTTAATTATTTTTGCATAAATATATTTACCAATAATTTTAAAAATTATTATAATTTATTTAATTTAGAAAAATACCTTAAGCTTCATATCAAGAGATTTAGATTCTAATTTTTAATTCTGATTTAATACAACCATATGTTCTTAAAACAATATAAATTTTGCACTAAAAAGAAAATCCTTTGAATCTCTAGGGTATTTTTTCAAAAGTAAAAACACAAACTCAGTTTTAAAACTATTATTTCTACTTAGCATCTTTGTACATTAAATATTACAACTCTATATTTCTGCTTTCCATAGGTCTGTTTCATTTGAAATATTTAAGTAATTTTTCATCCAGAATAATAGACGAATTCATTTTCCTATATTACTTTTCCAGTAAGTAAAGTTCTATTTTCATCTAATGTAAAAAGGAATTATATTTTTTTCTTTACAAAAATCATTTTTAAAAAGTCACATTTCCCTGCCTTCCATTCACTAAACTATGAATGATATAACAAAATAATTTAGGGATAATTCTATTTGTTTTTCTTAGAAAGTATACAGTGAAACCAATATTTTTATGCTAGTCACGTCTGCTTTGTGGTTGACATCTTGGATTTTCAATGCTAGCTGGCTGAGTGTCACATGTTGATGACAGAATTCTGTTGTGATATCTGACAGACTGGGAAAAATGACTGAAATTTTTTACACAGACACACAAAGTGCCCCTGTACCCTCTGAACATTTGTTTAATTCAAATTTAAGCAACAGTGTTGGTCTCATTCCTTATACATGGCATTGTGCTTGTCACTGAAGAAACACGCAGATAAATCCTTAATTTTATCTTAAAGGTTTCACATTTTCTCTAATTTTACTGTCTTTATGAGCCCTCTGAATAGTGAGGGACAGGTGATATTTTACTCATTTGATAGATAAGCAAACTCGCACGTTAGAATAGGACTAGTCAAAGTGAGGCCAGGAGACCAGCTTTCATCCCTGAACTGTTGATAAACAGTCTAAAGACAGATAATACATTAGTTGAGAGTAAGTGTTTAGAAACTTTAGAAAACTTGTCAGAGTAATTGTATATCTATTACATTTAATAATAAAAAAATGGGGTTTGTATTTCCAATGAATGCCTTTTTAAATTTTTCTAGTAGTTATATTTTTCACTGTATGTTACAAAAGTTCGGATTTATGATGAATGAGAAAACTGGTACTTCACCAGAGATAGTTTAAGAAGCACTATTCTAGAAGGTTTTTAAGTGTAGCCAAGAGCATTACACACTCATTCACACCTCTGACATATTCCAGAACAATATATAGATTGTTTAAAAACAAAAGCAATCCTCAGTGCAACACCAAGAAAATGAGATTTAATAGGTTTTGTATGGAGTTTGGATATATGTATTTGCAAAACAAAAACAAAAAACCCTAAGAAAGAACCAATGCAAGATAATGAAACATATGAATCTAGATTTCAGGTACTAGGATCACCTAATTCTATTCTACTTCACGTTCCCCAAAAGAGTTTACACTGATCACCAGGCATATTTTCCTCCGTCACGAGTGAGCTCGTGGGAAGTCTCAGCCTGAAGGAATGGTGTTTGGCAGATGGAGGCTCCTTCAGTGACGATGTTGGTAGTCACCACAGTCACAGTCACTATGGTGAAGGAATACCTCCAGCAATGGCTGGCGTAAACTAAGAAAGGGAATGCAGAAAATGTGATTGCTTTTGTAGCTGCTTTGTGAGTGCCATGTGCAGATAGATCTAAGAAGGTATCATGGAGATGCTTCCATCACCTTTCCCTTAATTCTGGCATATCATTTTATAATTGGTTTGGTTTGGTTTCAGAGGAAACCCAAATGAAGCCATTCCAAAGCCTAGTTTGAATGGTCATACTCAATAATTTTCAACTTGTCATCCAGCCTAGTCCAAGTTCCAAGAAAATAATTTGAAAGTAATGTCCCCTAGAAGTTCTACTAATTTCATAAGGAATTGTTACAGAAAGTGGAACATAATTAGCAATACTCTAAAAATCTAGCATTTTAATACAAAATTTTCACTGAACCAAAGGTTAAAATACTTGTATGTGTGGCTGGGTACTTCCTGAAGGTTTATTACTATTTATTTGAAACTGGATAGCATTTGTGAAAACTTGAATGAAAGAACATGGGATGAAATTATTGCATCCAATAATTTTTTTATTATAATATTACAGAATCAAATAAAAATAAGACATTACTTAATCCATTTCTTTTATATTTATAAAAGAAATATAAATTATCCTAAATATCTTNTTTAATTAAATATTATAATTAAACCCAAATATAACAAAATTTGTGTGGTGCAGCTAAAACATTTCTAGAGGGATCCTTTCAGCTTTAAATGTTCATATTAGAAAACAAGAAAAGTCTAAAATCAGTAACCAAAGATTCCACCATAAAAATACAGAAAAGGATGAGGAAATTATACCCAAACCAAGAAGAAAGGATTAATAGGAAAAGCAGAAATCAATGAAATAAAAAGTAGATAATTAATAGAAAAAATAAATGAAACCACAGTAGCTATATTAAAAAGATCAATGAAATTTACAAACCTTTAGCCTGATTGATCAACTTAAAAAGGAAGTAAAGACAAATTAGCAAAATAAAGAAAATAGAGGGGGCATCCTTCTATTCATAGGATTCTATCGATCCTATAGCCATCAAAAGGATAATAGGGAGATATTATTTCTGCCTATAAATTTGACAATCTAAATGAATAACTTGAAAGCACACATTATCAAAACTGACAAGAGAAACATTAGAAAATTCTGAGTTGCCATAATGGAGCATCTGAGACACAATAAGGGACACAAACATTATATCTACTCTCATCTTTACAGCTCAACTTATTATCTAAAATACTTAAAAGTATCAGCCAACACAACAGGAAATGAGCTTACTTGGGCAGAAAACCCCATTTGATTAAGAAATCACTCTGACTAGATAAGAGTGTTCATAAAGTTTTCCAGATAGGAGACTTTTCTCTGAAAAAATAATCTAAAATAGTTTAGGCATATTGGCAATAATGACTAGAAAATGTAGAATAAATTCGGGTAGCAACTAATTAGCTTGANCAAAGAAAAGAATATCTTGGGGGACATGAGGTCCAACAGGAAGTGATTATAGCATTCAAAGGTCTTTGTCCTGAGGTGCCACCCCAACCAATGTGCTGAACTTAAATTGGAGACAGAGGTTAAGATGCGGGCATTTAAATCAACCCCCAAGTACACAGATGAAGTTCCAAATTCACTACTTGAAGACATATTTCCAACAATTACTCCTCTGTTTCCTGCCCCATCCTTTTTGTTATTGTTCTTCCTAGTAGGAACATTACTATAAACATTCAAAATGCTGGTATGTTTCCCATCTTAAATAAAATCTTAACAGCATATTCTGTACCAGTTTCAGGTGCAGTTCTTTTTCCTTTTAGGGCAACAGTCCTAAAAAGAGTTGGCATAACTTACGGTCTATAACACCCTTCCTGTCATTCCATCTTAAATTCCCTCTAATCAAGTTTCACCCTTACCACTTCACTGAAATTGCTCTAATCAATTTCATCATTTCAATAATACTCTCCTCTGATGGCAAATCTAACAGTCCTTATTTCATGTGATCTAATAGCAGCATTTGACCAAGCTGCAGCTTGTGGCTGAACTCCTAATTCGCTGGTCTGTCCTTTGCTGCTACCAACTTTTCTCCAAGACTTGTAGAGTGAGCCCAGGTATCAGTCTTTGATTTCTTTGCTTTTCTATCTATGCTTACCTCCATGGCCACTCATTCAGCCTCAGAGTTGAAATGGGATCTATATGATGACAACACTCCAATCTGTACCATCAGACCACACCTCTCTTCCAGACTTACATAGACTACTTCCTTGATCTTTCCTGAGATCTCAATAGACACCTCAAACTTAATGTCTAAAACTGAATACCTGATTCCCTCCAAACAACTTATTCTCTAACCTTTCCCAAATAGGAAAACCCCATCCTCCCACTTAATTCTCCCTCTCAATTCTCATACCACACATACCATCTACCAGGAGATCCTTACGTGTAGATCCAAAATCTAACCACATCTCGTTGCATCCACTGCTATCACCCTTGTCTGAGCCACCATCACTCTTGTCCCAATGGTCTCCTTACTTCTATTCTTGGACCTTAACAATGTATTCCCTGCAGAAAGTTACTTTTAAAACTTAAGTTATTTCATGTCTGTTAGCTGCTCAGAATCTAAAACAGCTCCTCATTATCTCAGAATAAAAGTTAATGTTTTCAACAGACCTCCAATGCTCTGAATGATCAGCGGTACCCTGACTTCGCCTCCCAGCATTGTTTCACTCACTCAGTGCTAGCCACACTGTCATTCCCGCCATTTCCTGAGTGGCTCAGGCACACTCCTGACTAAAAGCCTTGCTCTAGGTTTTTCCTCTGCCTGGGATATACACTAGTGCCCCTTATCCTGGTTTCGCTTTGCATGGTTCCAGTTATCTTCAGTCAACCTTGGACCAAAAATATTTCATAGAAAATTCTGGAAATAAACAATTTGTATGTTTTAAATTGTGTCCTATTCTGAGTGATGAAATGAAATCTCACGCCATCCTGCTCTGTCCTGCCTGGGACATGAATCACCGCTTTGTCCAACATCTCCACTGTATATGCTCCCCACATGTTAGTTGCTTAGCAACCATCTTGATTATCAGATTGACTATTGAGAAATCTTGGTGCTTGTGTTCAAGTTACCCTTATTTTATTTCATAGTGGCCCCAAAGTACAAGAGTAGTGATGCTGGATTTGAATATGCCAAAAAGAAGCTGTAAAGTGATCCCTTTAAGTAAAAGGTGTGTATAGTAGAATAGATATTTTGAGAGTGAGAGAGAAAGTGAGAGAGAAAGAGAGAAGGGCCATGATCACATAACTTTATAGTATATTGCTATAACTGTTCTATCTTATTTTTATTGTTGTGAATCTCTTACTGTGCCTAATTTATAAACTTTATCATATGTATGTATGTATAGGAAAAAAACAGTGTATATAGGGTTTGGTACTATCCATAGTTTCAGGCATCCACTGGGGGTCTCGGACTATATCTCCTTTAGATGAGGGGAGCTACTGTACTTCCCTAAATATCATTCTAAATGTTCCCTCTGTCTGTAACCCTCTTCCCTTAGATAACCATGTGTTAAATTTTTTACTGTCTTCAAGTCTCCACTAATATTTAATACACCTCCATCATCTATACTTGCAACCTGTGCCAAGTCCATAAAACTGGCATTAGTGTTAAAAAAATAAAATCTTAAACTTAAATTTTAAATTTATCAAAAATATTCTTCAAAAATAGAAATGGGATTTATAGGTTTATATAAAAGGTGTATTTTTATTTAATTTCTATAACAGATATTTTAACATTAAAGAAAAAAGAGTAGTAATGTATTGTGGATTTTTAAGATATGTAGAAAAAAATTGATTATAGTATAAATGATGTGTGTTATGTTTAATTTTGTTTGCCAATTGGACTGGCTATCAGGTTCCCAGATTAAACATTATTTCAGGATGTATCTGTGAGGCTGTTTCTGGATGAAATTAGCATTTGAATCAGTGGACTATGCAAAGTAGATTGATCTCTCCAATGTGGGTGAATATCATCCAATCTGCTGATGACCTGAGTAGAACAAAAGGCAGTGAAAAAAGCAATTCACCCTCTTTCTCCCTGCCTCTCTGCTTGAGCTGGAACATCTCCTCATCTCATCTCATTTCATATCATCTTTTCTGGCCTTCAGACTCAGACTGACTCACCACTGGCTTTCCTGAGTTCCTAGTCTGTAGATGGCAGATTATGAGACTTCTTAGCTTCCATTATTGTGTGAGCCAACTCCTTGAAATGTATCTCTCTGCTTTATTACTCTAGAAAATGCTGACCAATACAATGGGACATGGGAAAGATGCACTTATACTATTTTAAGAGTCTTTAGTGATATCTAACATGCATAATACCATCATTTTTGGGAGACTGTACTGGGTTAAAAAATGCATACTGTAAACCCTGGAACTGCACCCTCCATACGATAGCCACTTGCCACATGTATATTTAGTTTAAATTAATTAACTGAAATTAAATTAAAATACCAATTTCTCTGTTGCACAAGTGCTCAATAGCCACATGTGGCTAGTGGCGGCTGAATTGCAGCATAGATAGATAGGAAGCACTTCCATCATCATTAAATCTTCCAATAGATACAGTAGCACTGCCTTATAAAACCCACTAAAAAAAAAAAAAGAAGGAAAGAAAAATCCAGAAAGGTATTAAATAAATAGAGATGATAAAATGCACACTAAGGATCACTCAATCCAAAGATGGGAGGGAAAGAAAAAATAACACCAAAAAA
>NW_017732165.1:700476-701604 GCF_001890085.2 Hipposideros armiger
CCTCATCTTAAGTAAACATTCAAAAACTATTTTCCTTATATATGAAGAGTCTTGCTTAGATGGAAAATTTTCTAAAATAAGATGACATAAGAAGGAAACAAGCCCATAGGACAAAAGATAAACTATAAAGCTACAAAATTGTCCTTAATATTGTCCCTAGTAATGTGAGTAAGCCAAGAGATTCACTATGCATTTTGCATTATAATTTCCTTACTGATTACTATATTACATTGATGATAAAATGGCAATGGATTTTGCTGAAAAAATATCAAAATGATATAAGCTGACTAAAGAAATTTTCATTTCTAACCATTCTGAGCAATTCACATGCTCTTGAGGTATCAGCAATTTAGGTAATTAAACTATTCTGTATACATGCTAATAAGAGAACAAATATATTTTTCTTATTGTACATTCTCAGTAAGAAAAAGGTTCCAAAAAAATGTTGACTGGGCTGTTTGTCTCTGACAGTCTCAGCTTACCCACAACTTAAATCTTCCTTTTTAATGACATACTTTTCCCATGCGCATTATCTCAGAGATGATGGAAATTAAAATAGCATGCATTCAACACTGATATACAGTGAGATGTTTTTTCTAGTCAGAGATTTACTCCTATTGATTATGACCTACACATAAAGAAAAAATCTTCTCAGCAAGCCAGAGTCTTATGAAGAATTACCCTGTCATAATAATAAATAAATGAAGGCTGGCAATTTCAGAGCACAAAACAACAATATCTAGACTTGATAAGAATGATGCAGCTACAATTGGATTTTAGAGATCACCTATCTGAATAGCCGCAAACTGCAAACAAGAAAATTGAGATAGTGAGGTCACAGAGCTCATTAATGGCACAACACAGAATTCATATTTTCAAATATCTCCTTAATTACTGTTTGTCCTTTGACTCTAATTTTTTTTCCTCGTCCTGTTGATCTCTACCACTCTGCCTGGTGAGTTTTTTTGTGTCATTATCCAATATTCAAATACAATGTCCAGGGGTAGGGGGGGCTGGGCATTCCTGTTACCATGCCTGTCCCCATTCATTGTCACCATTACATTTGTCCTTACCATGCACCTACCTATCAGCCCATAATTGACATATAGAAACATTTATGCCCATTGT
>NW_017732165.1:704444-706029 GCF_001890085.2 Hipposideros armiger
TTTCTTTAAACTTAGACTCATTCATAAATAATTTATTTTCCTAGCCTCTGTCCACTCTTCCGTGAGTTGCTGCTTCCGTTGACCTCTCAGGGGACTCAGCACTTTCTTCCTCAGCTGGATCTTTGCCACCTGCACACCAACTTGCCTTTACTTAGCCCATCCTAAAAAATAAGGACAGTTTCAAAAGCCCACTTAGCCCCAGTTTGCCCCCTCCAGGTATGTTGCACGATGCCCTTTAGAGTAAAGCTGTCAGAAGGGTTGTGTATGGTCCCTCCTTTCTCATGTCCGACTCTTCTTTAGAAACACTGGATTTGGCCTTATCTCTCTTTTCCTAATCAGTATTGGAAGAGGTACATGAATTCTATGGCTCTTTTAAAAGAAGTAGCTTTGACTTTGTTTAATATGTATTTTATCTCTTCTTAATTAATGTCTGCTCTTCTAACAATAAAGGCTAACCACAAAAAACTGAGCAACATCCTGCAGCCCTGTATCTTTTATATATTTACTCATTCAATCCTCACCACAACTCTGCAAGGCAGGTGCTATCACTATCCCCATACATTATAAATGAGGAAAATGGAGAGCTTAAGTCACTGTCAATCAAGGTCAAAAACTAGTACTAGAGAAAGCAGGCATGCATATGTAGTCACTCTGGCTTCAGAGACAATGCGTTTTTATTAAGGCTTACCTTCTACTTTCTTTGGGTTTATTCCATCCCCTTTGTTTTTTAACCTTTGAAGTTGGAAGCTTAGCTCATTAATTTTAGCCTTTTCCTCTTTTTCTAAATACAAAATTTAAAGCTATATATTCCCAACTGAGTTACACTGCATTTACATTACACAAGTTTTGATATGTAATAATTTTAAAAAAACAGCTCTGTTTTCTAATATCCATTTTGATTTTCTCTTCGCTCTACCAATTATTCAGAACAATGTTGTAAAACTTCTAAACTCATTTTCTGATTACCCTATTTATTGCTAGATTTCCTACTTAACAGAGCTATTGTCAGACAATGCTGTCTGTAGGATACTTATCTTGTAAAATTGGTTGTGATTTGCTTTATAGCACATGAGGATATCAATTTTCACAAATCTCCATGTATGTATGACCAAAATTGCTGAATCTCTACCGTTGGGTGCAATGCCTTTCATTTGCTCATTGTATCTAGTTCATGGTTGCATTGTTCAAGTCTCCAATATTCTTACTGATGTTTGGTCTGTTTGATCTATCAATTATTGTGGCAGTTACGTAAATTATCCAAATACAGGTGTATATTTTCTGTTTCTTTTTGTGTTTTACAAACATTTATGTTCTATGTTTTGAAAATTATTTTATAAAGCATATACAATAATTTTTAAGTAATTTGGATGAATTGAATTTTCTGTCATCATGCTGACACTATGTTTAATAATGCTTTTTTAGATTAGACTGTTTTATCTGATGTTATTTACACAGGTTTTTCTTTTGGTATTATTTTCCTATTTTCTTTTTAATTTTTACTCATAATGTTTGTATGTTTTATGATGTCAGAATTGTCTTTTGTAATAAAAAGCATGTAGATGAATTTGGCTATAAAGTGGAAAAA
>NW_017732165.1:707239-708022 GCF_001890085.2 Hipposideros armiger
ATTCCTCCTTGCAAGTCAAAATTTCCATTTGTGATTACTTTCATTCTGCCTAAATAAATTATTTAAGAATACCCTTTGTAAGGGTGTGCTGGTGACAAAATCTTTCACATTTCTTTCATGAAATGTTTTTTTTTTTAATCTTTTCACTGGGTATAGCATTATAGTTTCTGTTCAAATGTTAACTAATCAGAGGCTCCCACACTTATTCTCTATCCTGTTTATTTTCTTCATACCAATTATCATTATATCATATGTGTTTGTGTATTTTCTCTCCCTCTTTGCTAGAATCCAAACTCCAAGAAAGAAGGAACAGTATGTTTTGTTCATATGTGATTTTCCAGGAACTAACACTATCTCTTGACTATGATCAGCTCTTCATGATTATTTGTTTTAAGATTAAATCTTGAATTAGAAATTATTAGGATTGTAAAGATGTTTATATTTGCATGAATGCCAAATCTTTTGTGTTTAGCCAATATCTAGGCTGTTTATAGATGACAAGTTTTTAATAAGTAATTGTGGATTAATAAACAAATGAGTAAGCAAACCTCAATAGCTACAAAAAATAGATTCATTAATAACAATGATGGTCTTGAGATTTGGATTTCAAAGGCAAGTAAATTTTGCATACCCTCCCATGTATCAGTAGGACATACAGAATTAGCATAAAAAGTTTTTGCCATTATGGATATAAAAGCACACCAAATTATCACAATATTTTCATGTAAGAAAAACTTTATCATATTAACAATATAGGAAGGGAATACTCTCAAAATAAAATAT
>NW_017732165.1:710477-714904 GCF_001890085.2 Hipposideros armiger
ATTATAAGTCATTTGGAATTTTTGTCTATACCATTAAGGTTTCATTTCTTGATTACGTTTTCTAATATGTTTCTTGGTCATGTGTATTTCCTACTTGGCAACTTTTTTGCTCATATCTCTGCTGTTTTACTTGTGTTTTCATTAGTGATGTGAGAATTATTTTTTTAACATTCTGGAAACCACTAGTACTTTTCTAATAGTGATGCTCAACTTTTGAAAAAACTGTAAATATTTATTCTAAGTTTCTGGCTGGTCATTTTATTTCTTAAGTCGACTTTGATGAACAGAAAGAACATCTTAAGCTTAGTGTAACTGAATTGGTCATTTTTCCATGCGAGTTTGGGTACTATCTGCAGTGCTCGTCCATTTCATAGTGCAGGTAGGGCTTTGCCCCTTGTGCTCATCAAAGACAAAGCTTCGGACTTCGGGATGCTCTGCTCGGCCCATCAGGTGCATTCCCCGCCACAGGCAGTGATCCACCCACAATGCTCTCTGATTTCCACAGCCACCTCCTGGTCTATGGTGCTCTTGTGATCGTTACCACAGGCTCCATCTATAATGGTCTTCCATTCTTCGCCATAGGCACTGCTCTATCTGTAGTGTTTTTCCATCTTCACCTTGGTCAGTGCTTCAACTTAGTGCTCTTCTATTTGTTACCAACCACAGCATTTTTTTTATTTTTTCACCCTAGGCTCTGCTCCATTGCTAGTGGTTATCTTTCCTCCATGGTGCTTTTCCATTCTCTCTAACAGACATTGCTTCCTCTGTAGTGTTTGTCCATGCTTCTTCACAGGCAATGTCCCTTTTGTAGTACTTCTGCAATCGTCACCTCAGCACTGCTCCTTACACTCTCTTCCCCTTTCCCAAATGACCCTCACTTTCTCCTCAGTCTGGGCCTTCCCTTCTGCTATGTCCTCAGCCTCTTTCCTTCATTATTTTATTATCTAATTCCTGGTTTCTTTAGTTTCAAATGTAATGATCGCTCTTATGAAAGACCTTTTGACCCCACAATGTAAATTGCAGCATCCATTTACATTCTCCCTTGTTGGATGCATTACTGTTATAAAATCTAAATTTTTTTTTTTTTTGAGGAGAAAAGTATTCTTTATTCTAGCTGCCAGCAGCTAGGGAAGATGGCAGACTCATGTCTAAAAAAACCACCTTCCTTAAATCCTAATTTTGACTTGTTTTCATGTAACATAATATTTTTTCTAAATTAAACTATGTATTTTATGTGAATATTGGACATGCTAATGTAATTTTTTCTAATGTTGAACACACTGCCAAATAATACAATATATAATGAGTACCGTATTTACCCATGTATAAGATGCACTCTCATTTGAAAAATTTGGGGTCTAAAAACTGGGTGCATCTTATACAGTGGTTGTAGATTTTTTTACTTGCATTTCCTGCTGAGGACGAGGCAATATATGAAGACAGTGATTTGTCATCAGACACAGATGACGAAAACCTAATGGTTGGGAGTTTTGACGGTGATGAGGAGTTGTATGAATTTTATGATGAATAAAACTTGAATTCAATAACTTTATGTAACACATTTCTTTTCAAATTTCAGACCCCAAAATTAAGGTGCGTCTTCTACATGGGGAAATACGGTAGTATTTATTTTAAAACTGGGTGGGCCAATGAATGAGGGAATAAATAAATCTTCATTATTTCAATCCCATCTCCATATTTAACTTGTGTTTAAGCAAGGAAAGAATTTTCAACAATGTGAACTTATAGTTAGTCATGTACTGCATAATGACATTTCAGACAACAATGGGCTGCATATATCATGGTGGTCCCATAAAATTATAATGGAGCTAAAGTTTTTCTATTGCTTGGTGACATCGTAGCCATTGTAACATCATAGCACAACACATGACTCAGGTGTTTGTGATGATATGGGTGTAAACAAACTCACTGTGCTGCCATCATATAAAGGTATAACCTGTAANCTTTAGCAGGTCTATCTTTGGCTGTCTCTTCCCCTGATCTCTCAGTTAAGCTGTAATCATCACACCAACCAAGGTTCCACTCATTGCTGGCTGATTACTCTATTATTTTTTACAATGCCCTGAGGGCATAAATTGTACACATTATGATCCAATTAAATTAAGACTTCTTTTCAGGGATATTTCTGGGGCAAATCTTTAAAATTTGTTGATCACAGGAGGGCTCTTCTTGGCTGGTTCTTCCCCTGATTCTTTCTAGTACATGAACTGGCCTGAAGTTTAGCTTGTTCTCATGGAGCTGTCAGCTTCCTAATAATTGCTTAACAAATACAATTCCCTTGGGGAGAGCTTCAGGGCTCTCTGTTCTTATAGCCAGCCTCTCCCCTGGGCTAAATGTCTGTACCACAGCTCCAGGGCTGGGCCTGTGGACAGTCACCTGCTTTTCTGGGAGTTACAGCCTTCTTTAAGAGTGTGGAGCTGGGTGGAGGAAGAGATGACAGCCTCTGCTCTTCTCACCTTACCTCTTCTGCTGTGAAACTTCTGCCACATACGCAAACGAGAGCAAGGCGACCACCATTTCAGGATTCTCAGTCTCCCATACCTGGGGTAGAACTTCCCACCTACCCAAGTGCACTAGGTGAGTAAATGAAGACCCTGAATCTTGGCGCAGGAGCAAGAGGGTAAGTAAGAAATGCTGGCAGCCTGCATCTCCTGGGGAGACAGCATAATCACTGGCTGTTAGATGAGGAAGAGGAAGAGGAAGCTCTGTATGCTTTGCCATAACCATCCAGAGTGGAGCTTCCATCATGCTGAGCTGGGGAGGTGGCATGTACTGTGGGAATGATTGTGACAGTGACACATGCTTGTTATTCTTCCTGAGATTTAGATGTTCTTTTTTTATTGTATTATTTTTATTATTATTATACTCATTTTTCTTTTACATTAAAAGAAATTAAAATTAAAACATATCCTTGGTCTCCTAAAAGTGCCATGGGCCCCAGACACCGAATCTTCTATGCCTAATGGATAAGTCAACATGCTATCAGTTTAGGAAGACCTCGAATCCCATGATTAGACATGATTGGACTTCCTTTATCAACCATGGTTCAACAAGGGCTCTGTGATTAGATTGTTTCAGAAAGCTAACCCTAGCTGAGTGTGGAGAATAGGCTAAAGAATGGAAGTTTGGGACCAGGGAGATGATCACCATGATTGAGGTGGGACATTAGTGGGGCCACAACAAGGGCAGCTGGCAAGTTCATTAATTTGAGGGGTTACCTGCTATTGGGTTGTTGGGAAAATTATGACGTATTTTGTCTATGTTTTTCAAAAGTCATTTATTTATATAAAGNTACTGAACTTCAAAAAAAGCAGCTCTCCCATCCACCTCATAAATAGTTCTAAATCTGTTTAACTGTCCCTTACTTTAAAGTATTATGGAATTGGATTGCATGCATTGAATACAGTCTATGTTGTTTAATATTATTTCACCGGATTATAGTCACATTGAAATGATACAGTATCAGTGTTGTATACTGTAAATAATCTAATACTGCAATATTAAAATCACAAGACAACATTCATAAACCTGGTTAGCTGTGCTCACATCTTTCCTTCTGTGTTTACTCCTCCTATTGTGATCCTTGGGTCCATGGGGATTTGTAAACATTTTCCTGGGAGTGCAAGAAATTTTCTGTAATGCATATACTTACAATTTGTATTTTATTTTACATGACAACATATAATTGTTTTGTTGACTATTTGTTTGGTACTTATATCTGAGTAATACACACAATTTCCTGACTCGTCAGTTTAACAGCTTACAGTATATTGTATTATTGTACTCCAAATGTGTTTCTATTATCTCAAATATAACAGCATCCAAGAAGAAATACTAGAGGTCAGTAAATCTGTGACTGTTTAGTAGTAATTTTATTTAAACTATAGCTAGCATTATCCAAAGGCTCATATAGGACCAAGAACTATCAGAGGTCTTAGTCATGCTTCAGATAGTGTGACAAGAGTACCCTAAGAAACGTAGTTAAGCACAGGACAAATTTTGAGAAAAACCAATGCATGTGATTTAAATATTTACCTTTTTTTTCTGTCTTACATGAAAAGAATGTACTGAAAGCTATAACAAAAGCTGTTGTAATATGTTAAAAATCACGATGAAAATGATTACCAAAATATTTATATAACCATACATGCATCCCTACTAAATAATATTATTTAAGTATAAAACATCTTCAAAACTAAAGAATTGCAGAGATTTACAAAGTTATGTCATGAATATGGAGGAAAAGAATAATAATACTTCACTTGGGGGGATGTGAATTATTTATAATGTATGACTTTACTAGAGGGATATATAGATAATTTCTCAACCTTCTGCATTGATTGATTGTATAGAAATTGAAACAAAATGTAATAAAGCTTAGAATGGAAGCTTGAAAGTTTTGATTA
>NW_017732165.1:717819-722813 GCF_001890085.2 Hipposideros armiger
TCATAACAGAATTATTCATAAATTTACAAGGTATTTTCTCATTTATAGTTACCCACATGGAATATGAAATTATTTTTGGTGACTTGCTTGTATTCCAGTCATCGTTTTCATTGCAAATCTGAGATTTACATAATATTTATATAACACTATATAACAATATATACATCAATTTATATAACACTACATAACAGTTTATATATCAATTTATATAACACTATAATGAATTCAGTTGCATGAACTCATTTGGGAACAAACAAGATAGACCCTTGGTAAGCATTCAACTCTGCAAATAAAAGAAGTGTGCATTGTCTATTATGTTCTATTCAATAGAGCATTATCACCAGCCCATGTACATACATGTATGTACATCATGCTCTGGGAATTAGCAGTTTAATAAATTGTGAAGAATAATGGTTAATCTAGTAATTCAGTTCATTGCAGGTCAGTTAACTTCTACTGTTTTCCTTCAAAACATATTTTACTCAATAGGCTATGGAAACATTTCAAAGGCAGAAAAATATATCATAAGTAGGTATATAAACATGTCAGCTTTTAGTACACACAACTCTAATTTTTTTCAGTATTTATAGTGTAACAGTACATTAACAGTAGAGAACTATCATTATCTGAAATTTTTGTGATTTTAGTCAAAATGCTATTCATACCATTGACTCGTAGGTCTCCATTTTAAAATGTGAAATATTTCCACTGGAGCAAAATTATCTTTAAAAAGCAGGGTCCCTTAAGCAAGTGATTAGGGTTATACATCACCATTAAAAGGCCATGTTGACATCACATACTTCCTGATAAGATGCAATGGGAAGGCACATAAGCTTAGTGGTGTTCTTGTCCAAAATACATAACCCCAGGCTAATCATGACAAAACATCAAATACAAATTGGTGGACATCTGAAAAAAATATCTGTCCAGTGTTTTTCAAGAAATTTCAGTCATGAAGCACCAGGAAACAAAAAGAGAAACGGTCATAGATTGTAGGAGGCTGAGTCATGATAACTAAATGCAAAATGGTATCGTGGATTGGTACTAGAATAGAAACAGGGCACAACTGGAAAGACAGGTGAATTCTGAGAAAAGTCTATAATTTCCTTAATATCATTGTACCAATGTTAATATCTTAATTTCAATAACTGTACCACAGTTATGTAGGTGTTGACAGTAGATGATGCTAGATGAAGAAAATACACAGGATCTCCGTTCTATCTATGCAACTTTTCTGTAAACACAAAAGGATTTCAAAATAAAAGAAGTTTAAAATAAGTTTCTTTTTCTTCTGAAAAGGTATTATAATTTGCAGCTCTTCAAATGTTTTAAATATATTTTTTTCCCTAAAAGGCTACAGCTGACAATTGCTTGTAAGAGACCAAATTCCAATCGATGTCATGTGTGCTACTGCCTCAGAGCACAATCGTTTATATACTTTCCCAATGCTTATTGGGGAATATGACAAACTGTGGTTCCTCAAACTTATTTCTGGTTAGCCATGAGTAAAATTAGAAAGAGTCACAGAAGTTCTGGTTTTATTATAGTTATGACTCAATTTTTCTAAAATATTTTTACACAGTTCATCCTTCTACCATCTAAAGATCATTCTCTAAATAAAACTGTGGCCAGTTAGACATGTATGAATTCTGACACTGAAGGAACACCCTATGAAGTGTGATAACCACATTCACCTCATTTGTTTCATGTTTTATCACACTGTATTGCATCCAGTCACACAAGACAGTTAGTCGAACTTCAGTATATTGAACAAAAAACTTGCTATAAACTTGTTTGCTCAGTTAAACTTGCGAGTCAGCTTTCACTCTCAACTCTGAAAATTTATAATGAAATATCATTTGGAAAAATAAGTTAAGTGTTCAGGTTTAGTTGACCCTGATACCCCACAAATTGGAATACCAAAGTAATAAGAACAAATTAATAATTAGAAGCTGTATTCAAGAAGACATCACAATCTTGCTGGCAAGTGAAAAATGCTGAAATAATCTACACATTCAAAGAGAGAAATGGCTTACTAAATTATGCGTAGATAATGAAGTAACATACAAGCATTAAAGAAAATACCAATACAGAGTATAACTGTAACTTACATTTCTGACATGAAAAATAAAGAAGTTATAAATTACTACCTCAATTCCCTGAAATTACCCCCCCAAAAAAATGTTAAAGCAAAATTAAATGAACCATAAATAAAGGATAGTTTGCAACTACTTTATATGATACAAAATAAAATTCAAAGACTGAGTTTGGCTGTCACTGTTGTTAAAACTCTGAATTAATTTTTACTCAACTTGAAGAATTTCCATGTTATGTTCACATATGAAACATTTTCTTATACTTTAATTCTAAACATGAAAAAAAAATTTGGTATGTCCAAATTCATGTTAGATTTATTTTTACTTTTTTTATATATAGCCATTATAAAATTAATTTTCCTACATCGTTAAGCTATATTGACAAACATAAATGTGTTTACTTACTACATAGACAACAAATAGTTATTCCTATAAAATGAAAGGTTGAAATTTCTGATTTAGGTTTATTAAGACATACACCAATTTAATTTAATATTAGGACATTTCTCTTAAAATTATATTTTTTCTACTTGAGTTCTGGGCAAAGTGCATGTTTTTTTCATTTTAATTCACTCTCCAAAATAAATCATTTACTTAGTTCTGTTATTACCTATAGATCAACCTTACTTTTGGGAGAATTTTATGAGAAACCCTGGTTACGATGAAGATAATTTGTTACCATGGAATCACAGAAGTAAAAATAGCACCCGGTGAGCTCTGCACTCAGCCATCATCTCAAAGAGAAAGATTTCAGGCAAAGTAGCATTAGAGTCAGAGATTTCATTTCATTGTTTAAATCCCATTAGTTGGTAGACGGTTGTGCTTCTCAAACGTCAATGCAGCTAAAAGTGTAGATAAAATGAAATATAGAGCTGCTGCCAATATACATGACACTGCAATCTGAGAAATTCCAGCAATGATGTAGTTAGGAGACCATCCATACTCAACACACCATGCCTTTACAATGTTTAGAATTTAATAACTGCTTATTAACATGTTCACAATGAATATTGATTATTTAAATATTTAAATTTAACATTGAAATCACCCACTAGCTGCAGTTCAATTTTGGCTTTCACGAGCGTGATTGCTGCATCACATAATAACATGATTTTTTGGGATTGCCAAATTATACATGTTTATAACAGCTTACTTAAATGTATACAGGATAGGAAACATTTCACAAGAAGTTGTAATATATTGTTATTCTTTTGAAGTTAAGATATCATTAGATGGTAAACTAATTATAATAGGACCTATATGTTAATCATCATCAACATATCTATAAATCAGGACAAGTAGAAAAACATTAAAAAAACTATCAAATAATACCTTATGAGAAAAATAAATTCATATTTAAATATCATTGTAGCCAGGAATGAAAAAGCCTCTCCTTTGAAGAAAAAGAAAGCAAAGAAATATTTTCTAGGTACTTGTATGACAATTTTCATTGTCATTTATAATTCCTTAAACAGGTTTGTATTCTATTTATATTTTGTTTCTAATGGTCAATTTGCCATTCGTAAAGATGTTTAAATCTTTTTTTTAAACTTCTGAGCTAGAATTTTAAAATAATTCGGAAGAAAAATATTTCCTGAAGTGTTTCTTAATGGAATGCATTAAAGGTAAACATTTTAGATATTTTTGAAAAGTTGGAGATTTTTAGTTAAGTTTAAAAAATGTTTTAAATCCAACTTAAACCACTGATTTTATATCTGGTCTTGGAACAACTGCCTGTGATGCTTATTTTAAGCTTGTATTCCATATAATCACCTACACAGTATGGGTTACATGTGTTACTTTTCTCTTTTTGTAATTTATTTTTTATTGAGATATGGTTAACATAAAACATTGGATTAGTTTTAGGTGTACTACATAATGATTTGATATAGATATACCTGGAATGCCAAAAAAATGTATATAAGTGGATACTTTGGTCAGTGTTGCTCAAGCAGTAGTTTGCTGTCATCAGAAGTGCCTGGACACTGATGGTGACCACTTTGNGCTTATGATTAAAAACATTAGACACATTTAAAACACTTGTACTATCAAACACAATCCAGTGAGTGTCAGCTATAAATGTGTTCTTTTGGCTGAGATGATGTTAAAAGGCTTGAGAGAGAATGCAACCATATATCTGAGTTTTGAAAACTAGGTACACTTAGTAGAAATATATTGGGTTCTCGGAAAAGTCATGATGCATTTTTGCAACAAAAAACGTAGAAAAATATGTTATGACTTTTCCAACAACCCAATATATGGAGAGAAAGAGCACTTTCAATAATAATATTTTTCAAAAATTACATGATGTAGGGAAGTTAAATGTCTCTTAAGGAACAGAATGGAGCAGCACAGTTTGGAGCCAGTGACTATTTTTCCATAAAAGGGCTGTAAACAAGGTAGTACATATGTAAGGGGAATATATTTGGAAGTGTCACAACTAAAGTTGTTTGGTTTTATTTTTAATTGATGTACTCTTAATATCTCGGCTTCCATGCAGAGATTTTACCTTATTATTAACTTGGCTCACTCAAAACCAGAAATTCAATGACAATAGAACTAATTGCTCCCAAAAGAGTGCTAGTTCCTTCATTTTTACTGTTCATCTTAAAATAACTTTTTATTGAAATACATTTCAACATGAGTATCAAAAGTCCAAAAATCATGAGTGTACAACTGAAAAAATATTTACCAAGTGAACACGCCTGTGTAATCACAGCACAGGTGAAGAAAAAGAAAATTTTCAACACCCAGGACTCCCCATTCTCCTTTAGTTACTGTATCTCCTACAAAGGTGGCTGGTATCCTGACCCTGTCATCCTAGGTTAACTTTGTCAGTTTATGAATATTATATAAATGGAATCATAATGTGTACTTCTTAGTATCTGGCTTCTTTGA
>NW_017732165.1:725100-726877 GCF_001890085.2 Hipposideros armiger
AGAGTCTTTGAACTTTGACATGACCATTCCTCCTATTGATTAAATAGCTGTTTCACAGTGATCTGATGCACAAAATAATGAACATGACATGGATTGGCTGAACATTCTGGCATTTAATGACTAGGTCTATTTCAGCTGCAAATAACCAGTCCCCATTCAGTGAGATACTCTAGATTTTTGTCACACAAAGATATGCTAAATTAGGGAACGTGCAATTAGAGAAATTTTAAGTTTATTCAGAGTGAAACTACTTGTCTTTTCCTAAATGAAAATAAGTTGGAATTTATAACAAAAGTATACCACTCACATTAGCTATACAATATGTGAGGATGGATGGTTGATTAGATGATCTGGACACAGTCGTTGCTTTTCTCCTTTGTTCAGACAGGCTTATGAGACACTTCTGTTTTTTTGGTTTTGTTTTGTTGTTTGTATTTTTTTTTGTTTGTTTTTTGTCTTGATCCACCACAGTCACAGAGTTGCCTTGTGTGATATTATTGTTCTAGCAGTTAGGGCCAGACTACCTACTAACCATCTCAAGGCCTCAAAGTGATATTGCCAGGTCAGCGCCCATCTCTCAGGGGTTATTTTCCTCTGTTACTGTGAATGTATACAATGTATTGATAATACCATAAAATTAGAACCAAACATAAAGAAGGAAGTTGAATGAGCTGTGAATCTAGCATGTCAGCTAGATTCATTTACTTGTAAATCATTTACCTTATCAAATTAAGCATATACCTAACAAAGAAACTCACAAAGGTATTACTGAATTCTGAAAATATTTGTGAGATCTGCTCAGCCTGTGAAAGCCACTTCAATCATACTACTAAGTGAATATTGCATCTGAAATAACCAAAATTATATGTCACAGAATGTTTTTAAATGTTTGTATTATCTATTAGTCATATCTTCCATTCAGCATTTTCAGTTTTTCAAGAATAGCACCATATACTTCTTTCTATATACTATATATCACCTATTCAGTGATAGTCTTAGGGTGGATGTTAATAGACCCTAAAGTGGTTGGTTATAGATTGGAAAGTAGAGATGGATTAAAAGGAAAAGTGGCTTCTTTAAACTATGAAAAATCATAATATTAGGTGTCACCAACCTCAAGAAATCATTTTCTTCTAAAATAGATCTTAGATGCACTTTGTAGAATATATTATTTTTATTTCCCTCCTCTTTGAAGGCCTCTCCTCATTCTCTCTTAGCTGCAATGGAGATTATTTTTTTTAATTTGTTTTCAACCATCTCGGAAAATTTCATGATAACAGGGGTATTCAGACATTCAGCCTTATGAAGTACTTTCACATTGACCTTCTCTGATTCCTATCTCTCACCTAATAAAGACTCACACACAATCCCTAAAGCCTCACCCTCTCACTCATACTCTCAAAGAAGTATGTCTCATGTTCGCTTGTTCTTCTGTTCTCAGCATCTTATTTCCTTCATCCCCTCAATCCTTTACCAAAATGTGGGCTGCAGTGAGACATGTGAACACCAACAGCAGTAAAATCCCTAAAGAATATATGGTAAATAGAATATATAATGTTATAACAGAGTTTTATACATTCAATGAATTATATTTCTGTTGCCAAACTGACATATATTTTATTTCCATATTCCCACAAGAACTTTAGTCATTTCTTTGAGTCTTCTTAAGATTTTGAAACACAATCTCATTCTGTAGATGCCACAAAATATTAATAATGTATGTCATACATTAAATGTTTCAATATAGTCAGTCTTTTCCAGTAACAAGGGAATGTTA
>NW_017732165.1:728844-730763 GCF_001890085.2 Hipposideros armiger
GCTTTTATTTTTAAGGGCTAAGTAATGGAGTGGAATTATATCTCAAGGCAATAGCTAAACAAGCAAAATGGACACACATCCCCCAAGAGAACGGCTCGGTGCTCTCAGGATCCCTGACCACTATGGGCTGTTTATCAGGCAGGGCTTAATCCTTCCTGGTGCTTTCGCCCAAGCTGGACCTTGCTTCCTATAGGTTTATTTAAACCTAAAATTCATTCTCAGAAGCAGGGATTTTTAATCAATATTGGCTAAATACTTTATCTTAATTAAAGGGAAAAAAAGATAACATTAAGAATGAAAATGTTCTTTGTGTGCAGGTCTCACTATCCAGAAAACAATTATGTCTAATTTCTCACATAGAATAGTAAATGCTTTACTAAGACATGCTTGATTTGACTTTTGATGCCTCCTTTTTAAGGTAAACAAAACACAAACACAGTAACATAATTTTAGTAAATATACAAACTAGCATCTGTTCTTTTCCCTCATCTCTCAAAGCAAGGTGTCATAAACAGAACTCTTTAAAACTGTCTAACAGTATTTGAAAAAATTATTGATATTTGTAAGTAGATTAAATAAACTCCTTCCATTATCCCTTAATTTGTTTATATTTTAAGCTACATTCCTACTATATTGATTCTTTGTAACTTAGAAACGACAGAACCTCCGATTTTTTAACATTTTGTATGCAAAGCCAAACCTCACACTAAGTTTTCTTGTCAACCAGCTAATCTTTTTTTTGTTTGTTTCATGCATACAAAGCAATGTTGAACAGCTACCTTAGTATGTTCACAGATGTTTTTCAGGAGCAAGTATTTATTGAACCAAGAAGCTAAGATTTTGATGCCTTGTGTATTATTTCACATGGGAGAAGAAATGTCCTAGTATTGTTCAAGATAGAAAGAGGAAAACATTTGGTATAAATTCTCAGTCATTGGTCCAAAGTCAAATATTAGCCAATGAAATGATAGAGCCAGGATGAGAACTNTAAACTTTTCTTCTACTCCAATAATTTTGATAAATAGTTAATACTTCTTTCATAAGAAAATGCCCCTAGAAATATTATGTCTATTTGTGAGATTCTTAAAATCATTGGGGAGCCTCATTTATATACACTATCAGAGTGTACTAGCTTTTAGAAATACTCTATACTCATAACCATGTGGAACCTAGAGCATAATGTACTAAAGAGTTTTTGAAGTTTTTCTTCCTAGTTGAAAGTATTTTTTAAGTACACTAGGATCTTTCTCTAGCAATTTCTGAAATAGTTTTGTAAAATTTATTGAAGTACATATATTTAAAAGTGAGAAAATATCCTATTTCTTCTTACTTAGTAAGGAAGAGCACATAAACATTCGCTTATTTAATACAGGTATGATATTTAAAAAAACTAATTTTTATATATATTAACGTAACCAATCTATAGAACTAGACAAGTTTCCGTATTAAGGTAGCATTACATAAACATCACTGAATCTATATTTTACTATAGAAAATTGTGACAAAATAAATTTGACACATGCTTTAAAAGACTGAAGGGGCAAATCTGGCTTAATCATTTTGGGCATATATACAAAGCAGAAAATTCAGAACTACAAGATTTCAACATTAGTCAGAAACAGAGAAAGTTCCAGAAATTAGTGTATCCATCTGGCCAAGTTATATCCAGTATTTTCTCACTTCTACATTTTTATCCTTTATAAAATCCTCTGAGAAATCTAGAATCCACTAGAGCATTCAAAAGACACTGTCACATACTTAAAAACTATCAATACAGAGAAACTCTCATTTAAAATTCATCTTCATTCTGTTACATTCCCTGAAGGATTTTGTATCCCAATTTTAACTAAGTAAATTTATATTCAAAATTTAACAGATTTATTTTTACAACTATTACTGCCATTTTCTTTGTTCCAAAT
>NW_017732165.1:733028-737162 GCF_001890085.2 Hipposideros armiger
TACAAACTAGAATCCATGAAGACAAGCTGGAACTCACAAAAATAAATTGAGTTTTTATTAGTCTCACCATACCTAAGCTTCCAACTTTAGTGATCTGAGGCATCTGCAGAAGAAATGGTGCCATTTCCACTGACTCAGGAGTCAGAGGCAGAAAAGAGGACCTGCTATCATGTACCCACAAAATGAGCCAGCTGAAGGATGGCAGCATTCGTGAGCTGCAACAGTGTATTACCCTAAGCATAAAAATGGCAGATGTTTAATTTTCACCCTCCAAATATTGTGAAGAATTTGTCTCGTAACCCACGCTAGACAGGCATATACAAGGAAGGAAATTCTGCGAAACGTAGTTCCAGTTGAGCTATATTGACACAAAACAAATCCAATTTGGCATCCCTACATGCACAGCTATACATACATAACTTCCAAATAAAGATAGAAGCAAAAGCCTCATTCCACATAGCATGTTAGCATTATAGCTGGTCTAACTGAAAACATACAAACTGTAAACCTTGGTCACACCTGTAAGCATCTTTCTCCTTCAGGTAGCAGACGTCAGGGTAGGGTCGGTTGAAGGCATGGGGGTGTGCAGTGAAGGAGCCACTCTGTGCCAATAAGCAAAGCATCACACTTAATTCCTGTTGTGAGAAGCTGCCCACACAGCTCAATCAGACAAACCTCTAACGTTTTCCATACACCCAAAGCTCTCTGCCCTCATTCCTAACACCATGTATTTCAGCTTTGGAAATATAGCCACTTGACTAAGTAGCCCCATAGCCACACTGTCCTGAACCTGGGGCTAAAGAACTTGCTTCTCTATTGTCATGATACTGTACTTCCTCCCTCCTACAGAAGGAGAGTGAGCAACAATCAAGCACTATTTGGGCACTATTTTCAATCCTACCTCTCAATGGCCATCCTTTAGCCATACATTTATAGATACGAGTACAGAAGGAGAGGGTCCTAACTGCCACTCCCACTCACTCACCACTTGGGTGAGAGCATTTGCTAACAGCTCTGGATGAGAATTTTCATAACTTTTACATCATCTCACCTCCCTTCCCTTCCCTTCCAGAAAGCCATGTCTCTGTCAGCACTTCATTATCATTGCCAAATGAGATATATGTTGCCTCCAATATTCAAAAAGCCCCACTGAGCATACATCGTGTCTCTTTGTCTAGTAGGTGTCAGATGCAGAAAGGTGTCATTCCATATCGAGGAAATACATTACCATGTCTTGAACAATTGGACCCCAAGAGATTTCACCTGGGTAACAGACCTCTAAACTTTTGTGGTATTTTTTCTCCCACTGTCTGGCATACATGCATCTTATTAACGATTCTATAATATCTGCTACTTTCTGCTTCTAGGTCAAAAGAACATGTTCTAATCAATGTAATGGAGAAGCATGGTGTCCTGTAGAATAGAGAGACAATAAAAACTGGAGAGTTGTGATAGCACTGAGGGAGGGCAGGAAGGTGGTATATTGCTGGCTCTAGCAACTGGAAGAAAATGGCGTCTGATGATCTTGAACTAACAAACACATAGAAGAATAAATTTGCCAGATTAACAGTCATTAACCTGGTCCCAGTAGATGTGTTGATTTGTTCTAGCAATGAAAATCACATCTGAAACAGCAACTGTAAGTAGAGTGAAGACCCAATTAAATTTACAACAATCCACTATTAGCATCTAAAATTCATCTATCTTCTGCACAGATCAAATTGGTAAGCTGTTTGGGTATGGGGCAGACTCAGCATCCCTGCATCTTCAAGCTTTTACGATGGCACTAGTCTCTGCAGTGCCTGCAATGTCATACATATGCAGTTGTGGTATTTTTGTGATTGGGAAGTCCGGCTTGCTCTAACATCATATTTCTCACTTTGTAGGTCAGAGAGTACACGTGGGCATTATGCACATTACTAAGTATGTTCATCCCTATCAGGCCTTCTGGACTGGGGATGTCATTACAGAGGAGATGCATGGCCCACCGGATGCACTGTGGGAAGGACTCAAGCCAAAACTCCACTCGTAACATAACCTCTTGAAGTCCTTAGTATGACTCTGTATCATACTTAGTATGACAATAGTGTTTGGGGTCACCAGTACTTATCAGCTCAAAGCAATATATCCAGCAATACCTAAAATGTCTGATCATTTCCCTTTCTCCAAGGAATAGCCACCCTAGTCAATGGCCGTACATTCCTTTGTGGAAGGCTGGAGAGATACACAGAAAAAGCTCTGGACTATATAGCAGGAGCGTTCCTCATGTGGTGCCATCATTCCCTTTATTCAAGGTGCTCTTGCACTATGAACTAACTCAAGTCCGGAGCTGTTTGTGGAGCTGTAATTCGTTACTGTGATGATTCAAGTCAAATTTCTGTTCATCAGGCCTGGTGATTTTCAGGTTACACAAATCAAATAAGATTGTAGCAGCCAACCCATACATTTCAGTTCTTGGTACACCATGACCAGCTAGCCAATGCCAGAGAACTCTGAGGGTCAGAGTATTCTGATCACCGACTCCTCCCTGCTGCCTAGTAGGGTGGGCAGGCTTACTGTGCCTTTGTGGGGTACAACCCACTGCTTTGAATCTCCATTGTCTTCTTGTCAAATCTATCTTTTAGCCCAAATGTGTTCTGCCTTTTCTCCTATTATTTTGTTTTTCTGACTGTTATCCACTATGAAAAATAAATATGTTGACAAATTTGTATGCAAACATGCTCATGAAACACAGATATGGCTGATGAACTTGTATTTTAAAGCTATGTGCTGTTACACCAAGGAAAGTACTTTCCATAGAGTGGCGTCACCTTAATACTTTTAAATTTAAGTCTCCACAAAATATAGATGCCTTTGAAATGCAAATCAATTTCCCACAAAATTAATTGTGATAGAAAAAAAGCTGAACGTAGATAAGCATAGAGGAGAATATGTCGCTTCCTGTAACTGAACAGTAGGACAGGAATCCAGCCTACCCTCAAATATATCGAGAATTACCATTTACATCATGAGCTAGGACTTGGTCTCCACTGCTTGTTTTTATTTCTCTCTATATCTTGGCTTAAATCTCCCTGATTACATATCTTAATTTTGGTCATTACTATGCTCATCAACATATATTATCGATATAATTATATATTTGCATTTTTATCACTGGAGAGTAAACACAGCAAGTGAGCAAGGTAGTAAAATAGGTACGCCCATTCCATTGGCACAGAATTGAGAATATTCTCCTCAAAGTAAGTGTACTATTCTAAATAGAGAAGTACAAGATAAACACAATAAATAATTACTGACAGAAAGGACCTAATATTCAATTGTCTAAGAATTTCATACACATCACCAAACAAAATCAAATAAAGACACGACTTATGATCATAGAAAGATACATAGGAGATAGAAATTAAATATTTTGCATACGTGTATAACTATATACATGCATGTGTGTATATATATATGCATTTATTCATGTATGTAAATAGACTGATAGTTGTATTTATTTAAATTTAATAAGATAAATAATCCTGCATAAAAAAATATAAAGCAACCTTTAAAATGATGTAACCATTTGTTACCTCTGTTTTATTCAATTAACTAAGTTAAAGCATTTAAATCAACAAGTAAAATAAATTATCCAAATTTGAAATTTTGTAAGCTTCAAATGCCATCTGTGTTTTTGTTACATCTGATGATTGGGTTGTCTTGGTAACTAAGTTGAAAAACGTCCCCACAATATCAAAAACAGAATACACAGAATTATAAACTGACATTACATACATATTTGTGCATGTACATATAGATAGATGATAGATGAAAGAAAGAAAGGCAGATGGATTGGGAAACATTTGGCATCCGTACCTACACACGGAAAGCAAATAGCATGTGTATGTGCAGTAGTGTATAATTGCTAAAGAAATGAGTACATATACTTTTAACCTAAACCTACAGGTCTGTACTATATTTGGCCACGGAACAAAGCATGCCATGTTTCAGAACTAGTGTTGAGTCTAGCAATCAGCTGTAGTGGCCATGCTTTAATCAAGTTGAAAGAGAGTCTTTGAACTTTGACATGACCATTCCTCCTATTGATTAAATAGCTGTTTCACAGTGATCTGATGCACAAAATAATGAACA
>NW_017732166.1:0-4808 GCF_001890085.2 Hipposideros armiger
CCTCCCACGCGTCCTCCTCAGAAACGCTTGGCGCTGGCCCGATGACTCTGCCCTAGTGTGCGCACGGGCTGGAGGACAGGCCGGGGAAGTTTCTGATCTGCGGAGCTCCGCGACTCAGAAGACCAGGCGCCGCCCGTGTCTCCACTCGCCTCGCCGCCCAACTCCCGAACCCGCCGGGTCTGCCCACCTCTAAGTAGTCTGCGTGGGAGTCCCTTTGCTGCTCAGCGTGTCCCGCAGAGTTGTGTTTTCACTGCCGTGGTTTGCGCGAGCTAATTCAGTGACTTCCTTACCACGGCCATTTTTCGTCAGAGAGCTGGTTTCTTTTTACTGCCACATTTTATAACCTTGTACTTGCTCATGTGAATTATAGGGCTCCTTTGTCAGCTTCTGGGTGCTGCCCCATTCCACCAGCTTGAAAACCAGCAAAGGCCAAGGAGTCTCTTCCACAACACAGCACGGCTACACTCTCCATTTTGTTTTTATATTGTTTGTTTTGTTTTGATTTTTATTATTTTCCTGTTTTCTGTTTGTTTTTGTTTTTTGCTTTGTTTTTGTTTTTTGTATTTTTGTTTGTTGCTTGTTGTTTGTGATATTTTTGTGTGTGGGTGTTTGGGTTTCTTTTGTTGTTGTTATTGGTTTGCTATGTTTTGTGGGGTGATCGAAGGCCAAGCACCAGTCTAGAAGCTGAGACTACATTTAATTTATAGAAACCACAAACCACACTCTGTAGCCCCCTGTGATCTGAATTTGAGAACCTGACGTGGAGGTTGGCTGCAGTGTCCTCCGGGTACAGCACAAGGTGGTCACAGGCCAGGTACAGGCATAAAATCTGAATTTGCATTAACATTGTAAAAAACACTGGTCACATATCATGACTCACATGAACTCCACCCCACCCAGCTAGTGCTGCATCACCAAGGACACTCTCAACACCAAGTCAACCACCCAGGCACATGCACCTAAGGAGCCTTTTTCAACAGCTGGACCTTATGGGCAACTGAGAAATGATAACAGGCCTAGGGGGCTGTAGCACTTTGGCTAAGCTGCCTCAGGCCCAATATTGGTGGTGGGCACCCTCAGTTCACAGAGAGGCCACCTCCCACATGCCTCCAGGTACAGCACAGGCAGCAGCCAACTTCACACAGCTTTGAGGCACCTACAAGGTAGCCACAGGCCAATAACAGGCAGGGCTGAAACTGCCCCGCACTAAAGTCCTGCCCAAGAGATACCAGAAACAACACCCAGAGGAAAGCTTCAGATAACACCAGAGCACTACCTGGTTAGACCCACAAGTGGCACATCCAAAGGGGATTCTGAACAAGCACAAATCTGCAGTGGCAAAGCCTCCTCAGGGGCTCAGTCCTCACACAGCAGTTCATTCACTGTGGGCATAGCCAATCCTCATAGCTAGTTAGCCTGGGAGTCAGTCCCACCCACTAACATGCCAAAACCAATCAAGACTCAACTACAATAGAACACACAAACAATGGACACCTCAGGAATACATGCACAGGAGACTAGAGAGACTACCCATTTTGACTGCAAAGGAAACATACTACATAAGGCCAACTAGCAAAGACTGAGAGACATAGGTGATCTACCTAATATATAGAAGCAAAAACAGTGGCAGCCAGAATGAAGAAACAAGGAAACATATCCCAAATAAAAGGACAGAAGAAACCTCCATAAATACAATTAAATGAAATAGAGGTAACCAACATACCAGAGAAAAAGCTTAAAATACTGATTATAAGAATGCTTAAGGAACTTAGTGAGAATTTCAACAAAAAGATAGCAAGCATAAAAAAGGACATAGAAGCCATGAAAAATAACTAGTCAGAACTAAAGAATACAATAACTGAAATGAAGAATACACTGAAAGGAATCACCAGCAGATTAGATGAAGCAGAGGATCGAATCAGTGATCTAGAAGACAAGGTAGCAGAATTCATCCAATCAGAACAACAAAAATAAAAACGAATAAAAAACAGTGAAAATAGTTTAAAAGGCCTGTGGGACAACATCAAGTGCAACAACATTTGCATCATAAGAATACAAGAAGAAGAAGAGAGGGAACAATGAATCAAAAACATATTTGAAGAAACAGTGACTGAAAAATTCCCTAACCTGGCAAAGGAAAATGACATACAAGCCCAGGAAGCACAGAGTCCCAAACAAGATGAACCCAAACAGGCCCATTCCAAGACACATCATAAAAAAAATGGTAGAGGTTAAAGACAGAAAGAGAAACCTAAAAGCAGCAAGAGAAAGGCAACCTGTAACTATGAGGGAGCTCCCATAAAACTACCACTAGACTTTCCTCAGAAACTTTGCAGGCCAAAAGGGAGCAGCAGGAAATATTCAAAGTGATAAAAAACAAAGGCTTACAACCAGATTGCTCTACCCAGCAAGGCTATCATTTAAAATTGAAGGACAGATAAAGAGCTTCCTAGAAAAGAATAAGCTTAAGGAATTCACTATCTCCAAGCTAGTATTGCAGGAAATGTTAAAAGGGATTCTTCAAGCAGAAGAAAGGGGAAAACAAACTAACTAATGAAAACCAGAAATACAAATAATAAAATGGCAGTAACTATGTACCTATCAATAATCACTTTAAACGTAAATGGATTAAATGCTCCAATCAAAAGACAGGGTAGCTGAGTGGATAAGAAAACAAGACCCATGCATATGTTGTTTACAAAAGACCCACCACAAATCAAAAGCCACACACAGACTGAAAGTAAAGAGATGGCATAAGATACTTCAGGCAAATAGAAATGAGAAAAACCTTGAGTAGCAATATTTATATCAGACAAAATAGACTTTAAAATGAAGACTATAATATTGGGTCGTTGGGAAAGTCATAACGCATTTTTGCATTGAAAAACATAGAAAAATACATCATGACTTCCCGACGGCCCAATAAAACATAAAGAAGGTTACTACATAATAATAAAGGAACCAATCCAACAAGAGGACATAACCTCTTGCATAGGGTGCATAAAATTCTATGCACCCAACATAGGAGTGCCTAAATATATAAAACATATTAACCAACATAAAGACAGAAGTCAACGGTAGCATAATCATAGTAGGGGACTTCAGCACCCCACTGACACCAATGAACAGATCCTCCAGACAGAAAATCAATACAGAAACAGTGGCCTTAATTGACATATAAACAGTTGGATTTAATTGATATTTTTAGAGTATTTCACCCCAAAGCAGCAGAATATGCATCCTTTTCAAGTGCACCTAGAACATTTTCCAAGATAGACCATATGATAGTCCACAAAACAAGTCTCAATAAATTTAAGAAGATTGAAATCATATCAAGCATTTTATCTGACCACAGTGCTATGAAACTAGAAATCAATTCCAAGAAGAACACTGGAAAACACACAAAAACATGGAGACTGAAAACATGCTATTAAATAATGAATGGGTCAAAAATGAGATCAAGGAAGAAATCAAAAGATACCTTGAGACAAATGAAAACGCAATGACCCAAAATCTACGGGATGCAGCAAAAGCAATCCTAAAAGGAAAATTTATAGCAATGCAAGCATACTTAAAGAAACAAGAAAACCTCAAGTGAACAGTCTATCTTTATACCTAAGGAAATTGGAAAAAGAATAGCAAAATAAGCCCAAATTGCAAGGAAGGAAATAATAAAGATCAGAGTGGAAATAAACAAAATAGAGACCAAACAAACAAAAAAAGATCAATAAAACCAAGAGGTAGTTTTTTTTAAGAGATTAACAAAATTGACAAACCTTTAGCCAGACTCATCAAGAAAAAAAAGAAAGGACCTAAATTAATAAAATAAAAAATGAATGAAAAGTGACAACAGACACCATAGAAATACAAAAAAAATTAAGAAAATACTACGAGCAACTATACATCAACAAATTAGACAATCTGGAAGAAATGAATAAATTCCTAGAAGCGTAAAATTCTTCAAGGCTGAATCAAGAAGAAACAGAAATTCTGAACAGACTGATTACTACAAATGAAATTGAATCAGTAATCAATAAGCTACAAACAAACAAAAGTCCTGGACTAGATGGCTTCACAGGTGAATTTTACAAAACATTCAAAAAATAATTATCACTTATTATCCTCAAACTATTCAAAAAAATCTAGAAGGAGAGAATGCTCCCAAGCTCATTTTGTGAGGCCACTATTACCCTGATTCCAAAACCACATAAAGACATTACAAAAAACAAACAAAAAAAACAAACAAACAAACAAAACAACTACAGGCCAATAACCCTAATAAGCATAATACAAAAATCCTCAAAAATATATGTGAACCAAATTCAGCAATGCATTAAAAAGATGTTACACCATGATCAAGTGTGATTTATTCTTGTGATGCAAGTTTGGTTCAATATTGTTGAGTCAACTAATGTGTTACACCACATAAAAAAAATGAAGACTAAAAATCATATGAGCATATCAGCAGATGCATAAAAAGCATTTGATAAAATCCAGCATTTATTTATGATAAAAATTGTTAGCAAAGTGGCAATAGAAGGATCATATCTCAACATAATAAAGGCCATATATGAAAAACCCACACCTAACATCATACTCACTGAGGTAAACCTAAAAACATTCACCTTAAGATCATGAACAAGACAAGGATGCCCACTTTCACCATTTTTATTCAACATGGAAGTTCTAGCTGCAGCAATCAGACAAGAAAAATAAATAAAAGGCATCCAAATTGGAAACAAAGAAATAAAATTGTCATTATTAGCAGATTACACAATACTACATATAAAGAATCCCAAAGATTCCAC